>NC_083593.1:11648270-11948270 GCF_027579695.1 Neoarius graeffei | reverse complement strand
CGTCTAGCTTTAAAATGTGCAAACGGCTTTGTAAAATGATGGGAAATTTAGCCAATACATCAGAACTCACTGAATTAATCAGCAACAAATCCGTGACATTTCCATACCAAGTGACATTTACTCTCAGAGTAGAGAGGTGGATGATGCTGGTGATTCAAGTGATCACAGATTTCATATTCACTGATAAAATCTTTGACGTGTTAAAGGCGTCGTGCGGTAATTTCAGCAATCAGGCTATATCATGCGTCAAAATGTCGGGTTTGGTGGGTTATTCAAGCCCCTCGGTTTCCCGCAATCTCAGTGTCACGATGCGCCCGCTACAAGCATTTAAAGTTGACGCGCACAGCCAAATTTAGGCAGCCAGCCGTTAACGAGGTCAACTTATGTGTGACGTCATACCAGTAACCTCCCTTGGGTGATGCTGGCCTGTCGCCATGTTTTCTCTATAGCGTGCGTTTACCAGAGTTGTTTACATTGCGGATTTTGTGGATTTATTCAGTTTGTGGATAGTTTTGAACACTCAAAACACTATGAAATGATGTATTAATATTCTTGGTCACCATCAGGTAGATCGTCAAACTGTGCAATGATTTGGGGTCGCTCCCGACAACATCTGCGTTCCTGTGCAGTTGGCATAATTCTACAGTTTCCACAACTGCACCTGGAAAACATGCGTTAAAAATAAATTTTGTTTGTTTATAATGTCTGCTTTCCAGCTTCCCAAGCCACCTTTACTAGCTTTTTAAAAACATTTTCACAAAACTCCAATTAAACCTCCATGATCTTGCAATATTATGTACAACACCCCATGTCGCTTTTAATAGGTCTAAGATCATCATGGGAGAGCAAAATAGATCTATAGGATAGAAACTAGTGCTGTAACGCGATTAAAATATTTAATCGCGATTAATGTCGCGACTGTCATAGTTAACTCGCGATTAATCGCAATTTAATCGCACATTTTTGTCACATGAAAAACCATTGTAATTCTCTTATCAGCATAAAAAAGTGAATGGGCTTGCTCACCGTTCGAACTACGGGGGTACTCGGGGGATCCGAGATCCCCTGAAACAGACATGAGATCCATTGAAAACATGATTTGGGAAATGTTGGGGGGTCTCTAAAATATTGGCAAAATAATGTTTATTGACATAGCAATCGTGTGTAACGGGAAGCGTTTGCATATCCGAAGTGAGCGCGCGATCGGAGATCCGCGCTCTGAGACAAGCACAAGCACCCCCCCAAGGGAAAAAAAAGGGACCCCCGAAAATATCGGCATCGTTCGAACACTGGTTGTACCAATGTTTTTTTTTTTTATTGCAGAGCATAACACGTCTTGTCACAGCCACTGCAAAGTGGGGCTGGAGCCACCGATGGGAAAACGATCGGAGCACCGTGGCTCTTCGGGGGAGGGCAGAGGACTCTGGCTGTGCGGGGCGTGGCATCATGTCACAGAGCGTTAATCTCGCGATAAAAAAATTATTGCCGTTAAAATTGAGTCAAGTTAACGCGTTAATAACGCGACATTTTTGACAGCACTAATAGAAACCAAAAGGCCAAATTTGGACTTGTGTCCAAATTTTACAGTGATTTATGCCACAGAGCTGCCTTTAACTAATAATTATCACTTATTACTGACGATTGTACGTTTACTAAACAATACAATACAAAGCTCAATACTCCCAGCCTATAACATACTGAATATCAAGTTAAAATCAACCGCAATAAAAGGAAAATGATGAAAACTGGAATATCAAGGGGTCTACTGTATCAGAAGGCCCACTGCATTTCGCGAGATCGCAAGCTGTCAAGTTGCTAGAATTCAATCTTTCTAGCTCTACTTTCACCCCTACAGCTATCAGTATTACACATAATCATAGATTAATCACACAGCATTCGAATTCAAGTGAAAATGGTCTTTAAAAATACACACAAGTAGTGATTTAGTCAGAGAAACCAACCAAAACAAGTCTTCAAGTCGCCGGTCTTCTTCATGCTCGTCTTCGTTTCTGTCGTCGTCAGAACTCTCCTCATTTCTTTCTGAAGATGAGCGCTCAGGTTCAAATCTGTAAAGGCCTCTGCATGCTCGTGCAACAAGGCTTTCGCAGATAGCTTTTCGCAGACAGTTGTAATTTATTGTTGAGCGGGGAGTAATAGGCGTGCGCGATGTTATTCACCGGCACAACGCAAGGGGGCGTGAAGTCGCTAGGAGTAGTTGGTTGGTGTGGTTAGTGGAGTGTTTATCCTCCGGTTACTTATAATGACTAGAACTTTTTTTTTATAATGACTAGAACTGGAGTCGTATAGATGTCCGTACTTCCTCAATCAACCGCTCTTTGTGCTGCTCCATCTTCGCTCGTGTTTTTAAAAATGCCGGTCGTGAAAACAAACCAAACCGGGAAAGTAGGGAAGCGGAAGTGCGTGTACAGCGGATGTAGATTGGACCAATCAGAGCCCTCTTGTCTGCGGCGCTGTCTGCGAGGCTTCTGCGGTGGTCACAATTTTTGGGAGGTGCGCGCAGAGCGTCTGCGAAGGTGGGGGGGCTACGCAGACACTGTCTGCGACGCTATCTGCGAGGACTGGGTTGTCGGTATAAATTGGCCTTTAGGCTGGATACCACCAGGACAAAGCTGTCAAAATCTCTACTTGTGGGCCATTTTCTTCTTCTGTATCGGTAAAATCAAAGCTAATTTCCTCAGCATCGCTCCTATTTTCTGGTGTGTCCGCCATTGCAACTGCACCGAGTGGTTACTGGTATGACGTCACGCAGCTGTTCCATTGACCGAGAGGGGGTGCAGCGAACACGGGAAATTTCAAGTGATGGGCATGACCAAATAAGGACCGATTACAACCGCGGGAAGCTTTTGAAAAATCGACGGTCAATTTATTTCGAATCTCGAAAGCATTCTGGTGCAGAATAATGCGACTTTTATCGCCACTGCGTGACGCCTTTAAGTATTATACTTTGTTCCATATTAAATTACCTTCAAATGAAGTCAGTATAATGAATATTAATCAAATCTACCATGCGCTGAGAGGCTCTGGTTGAAATGATGGATTCTCTTCAGTGACTGGCATAGTACTATTTTGTGAGGGAGGCAGCTCCAAAGAAAATAGCACTACGCCAATCATGGAAGAGAATCCATAATTCCTGGCACCTCTCATTGCATGGTATATTGGATTTACAGTGGCATGCAAAAGTTTGGGCACCCTTAGTGACAATGTCTGTCACTGTGAATAGTTAAGTGAGCAGAAGATGAACTGATCAGCAAAAGGCATAAAGGTAAAGACGACACATTTCTTTTCAGCGTTTTCTGCAAGATTTGTGTATTATTTTTGTTTTGTACAATTGGAGAGTGAAAAAAAGAAAAGGAACACCATGCGAAAGTTTGGGCACCCCAATACATTTGAGTTCTCAGGTAACTTTTACCAAGGTTCCAGACCTTAATTAGCTTATTGAGCTGTGGCTTGTTCAAATTCTTCGTTAGGAAAGGCCAGATGATGCAGATTTCAATGCTGTATAAATTCTCTGACTCCTCAAACTTGTCCCTAAAATCAACAGCCATGGGCTCCTCTAAGCAACTCCCTCGCATTCTGAATAATAAAATAATTGATGCTCACAAAGCAGGAGAAGGCTACAAGAACGTAGCAAAGTGTTTCCAGGTAGCTGTTTCCTCAGACTGTAGTGCTATTAAGAAATGGCAGTTAACAGAAACAGTAGAGATCAAGAGTGAGGTCTGGAAGATGAAGAAAACTTTCTGAAAGAACTGCTCGTTGGATTGCTAGAAAGGCAAATAAAAACCCCTGTTTGACTGCAAAAGGCCTTCAGAAAGATTTAGCAGACCCTGGAGTGGTGGTGCACTGTTCTACTATGCAGCGACACCTGAACAAATATGACCTTCATGGGAGAGTCATCGGAAGAAAACCTTTCCTGCGTCCGAGCCACAAAATTCAGCGTCTGAAGTTTGCAAATGAACATCTAAGCAAGCCTGATGCATTTTGGAAACAAGTCCTGTGGACTGATGAAATCAAAATAGAACTTTTTGGCCACAATGTGCAAAGGTATGTTTGGAGAAAAAAGGCTGGCAAATTCCAGGAAAAGAACACCTCTCCAACTCTGAAGCATGGGTGTGGATCGATCATGCTTTGGGGTTGTGTTGCAGCCAGTGGCACAGGGCACATTTCATTGGTCGAGGGAAGCATGGATTCGAATAAATACCAGCAAACTCTGGAAGCAAACATCACACCATCTGTAAAAAAGTTGAAGTTAAAAAGAGGATGGGTCCTACAATAAGACGATGATCCAAAGCACACCTCAAAATCTACAATGGAATACCTCAAGAGGCACAAGCTGAAGGTTTTGCCCGGGCCCTCACAGTCCCCTGACCTAAACATCATTGAAAATCTGTGGATAGATCTCAAAAGAGCAGTGCATGCAAGACAGCCCAAGAAACTCGTAGAACTGGAAGCCTTTTGCAAGGACGAATGTGTGAAAATGCCCCAGGTAAGAACTGAAAGATTATTAGCTGGCTACAAAAAGTGTTTACAAGCTGTGATACTTGCCAAAGGGGGTGTTACTGGGTACTAACCATGCAGGGTGCCCAAACTTTTGCTTCAGGCCCTTTTCCTCTTTTGTCATTTTGAAAATGCAAGAGATGAAAATAAAAAATTGTTTTTGCTTAAAATTTAAAGAGTATGAGTCATCTTTAACTTTATGCCTTTTGGCGATCATTTCATCTTCAACTTGCTTAACTGTTCACAGTAACAGCAATTTTGACCGGGGTGCCCAAACTTTTGCATACCACTGTATATCCTTAATCAAAAAATTCCAAACTAAAAGTGTTAAGATTGAATCTCGGCATAAACTCACTGGAGGCAGCGATGTGTGTTGTTTACGTTGGCGCGACCTTCTACCTGCATATGTGCAGTGTACCATGCTATCGCCTGTCCTGCTAGGCATGATCATCATACGTAGATCTACACACACAGAAATGCTCGCAGAGCCACAACTGTGACTCGAGTCAGCCGTATAGCTTGAAATTGTGACGTCAGTTCATGGTATATCCAGAATATACCATGACGGACTCACACCATATCCATTTTTTTTTTATTTTTGATGTCACAAGATATATTGCTTGATCAATGGTGGAACTATTTTATGTCACGTGAGCCATCCTTGGCCAATCCCTGCACAGGAATTTTTTTGATGAGGGATATAATGTATACTGTATACCGTATATATTACCCATGAACCTGAATCAACCTCAATATCACAAGTCAGACAGTCTATCAACTCGCTCAATAACCATTCTTCTGATTCATGAAAACACTCTTTCCAATCAGTCGTTGTGTCTCAAGTCTCATTCCGGCTATGTAGTCTGATGTTCCTCAACCTTCATATTTGCCTGTCTGACTCAAAGGTTCGAGTCTAATTCGTTTTCTCACTTATCTGTTTGGTTTTGGTGTGTTGGTTTGGTGGGATTTTGAGTACTGCTGGTTTATTGTCCTGGTTTGCTTGCTTCAACATCTTTTAATAAACCCCCAAACCTTGTGTCATCATATTTAAAGTTCATAACAGAAGACAAGCCTGTGTAGATGGAAAACAACAGATTATCGATGTCCATGCTACAGTGAACATTACAGTTAACAGGTCCTGGATCTGTTCAATCAATGCCCACTCTTGATCACTGAACCAGATAAGTATGTATGATAGAGATCCAGCTTCATGTCAATATTGTACAGCGCTCGCTGTAGTTTTCATTCAGGATCAAAAGATAAGCTGGAATAAAGCAGGTAAGTGCACTGCTTTAATTTGGACCGCCATTGTTTGGCTAAACAGGAGTGAAACCATGCTTAAAGGGGTACCAAATATAATATATACAGTTGCTGATGTGACAAAGTAACGTATTCTTAAGTATTCTATCAAATTTATATACTAGAACACAACGAAATATCTTGGGAATTGTAAATATAATACTTTATACGCTAAACGGCACAAGAGTCGCCATTTTTAAAAGACCGTGATGTCAGCGCTACCCACTGCACTAGCGGAACTCTCCGAAATAGAGGAGATAAGCGTGTAATCATGGCATCGGGCGCATCAAGTGAAAGCGACAGCTCTGTCGAATCATACGAAGAGATCCCGCAAGACACACTGCAAGCAGGCTATGGCTTAGAAGGGTACCAGTTTGAACCTAGGAGAGGTACTCTCGACTCCGGTGATGAAATAAGAGAAGAAAGCTCGGATGACACTGATGCTGACCACGGGCATGGCGAGCGTGGGGCAGAGCGTCTGCGTGCAGGTGACACGGCGTGGTGCTCGCGCGGAAAATGTAACGTGGAGTCGCTCACGAGTCCAGCAGAATGTATTTGCTGCAATGAGATAGGCGCCACCCGTGGACTTGCGAAATCGTCGCAAGAGGCAGAAACAGGTATTTCACACGTGCTATTCCCAACCTCAATGAGCCAACACAACTGGGCACATACATACGTCATGTGTTACGCAGAGAAAACGAACGTGCATTCTGATTGGATAAAATTAATATCATGGCGGGCTGTTCAAACTGCGGAAATAGTTTGCTCGAGCTACTTTCAAAACACTATAACTTTCCAACCTTAGAACAAAAAACTTTTGTAAGTCTTGAATAAGGTTCGTTAATGTGTGTTTTATTGTCATACAGTGGGGCAAAAAAGTATTTAGTCAGCCACCAATTGTGCAAGTTCTCCCACTTAAAAAGATGAGAGAGGCCTGTAATTTTCATCATAGGTATACCTCAACTATGAGAGACAGAATGGGGGGGAAAGAATCCAGGAAATCACATTGTAGGATTTTTAATGAATTAATTGGTAAATTCCTCGGTAAAATAAGTATTTGGTCACCTACAAACAAGCAAGATTTCTGGCTCTCACAGACCTGTAACTTCTTTAAGAGGCTCCTCTGTCCTCCACTCGTTACCTCTATTAATGGCACCTGTTTGAACTCGTTATCAGTATAAAAGACACCTGTCCACAACCTCAAACAGTCACACTCCAAACTCCACTATGGCCAAGACCAAAGAGCTGTTAAAGGACACCAGAAACAAAATTGTAGACCTGCACCAGGCTGGGAAGACTGAATCTGCAATAGGTAAGCAGCTTGGTGTGAAGAAATCAACTGTGGGAGCAATTATTAGAAAATGGAAGACATACAAGACCACTGATAATCTCCCTCAATCTGGGGCTCCATGCAAGATCTCACCCCATGGGGTCAAAATGATCACAAGAACGGTGACCAAAAATCCCAGAACCACATGGGGGGACCTAGTGAATGACCTGCAGAGAACTGGGACCAAAGTAACAAAGGCTACCATCAGTAACGCACTACGCCGCCAGGGACTCAAATCCTGCAGTGCCAGACGTGTCCCCCTGCTTAGGCCAGTACATGTCCAGGCCCATCTGAAGTTTGCTAGAGAGCATTTGGATGATCCAGAAGAGGATTGGGAGAATGTCATATGGTCAGATGAAACCAAAATAGAACTTTTTGGTAAAAACTCAGCTTGTTGTGTTTGGAGGAGAAAGAATGCTGAGTTGCATCCAAAGAACACCATACCTACTGTGAAGCATGGGGGTGGAAACATCATGCTTTGGGGCTGGTTTTCTGCAAAGGGACCAGGACGACTGATCTGTGTAAAGGAAAGAATGAATGGGGCCATGTATCGTGAGATTTTGAGTGAAAACCTCCTTCCATCAGCAAGGGCATTGAAGATGAAATGTGGCTGCTCTAGAGGAGATCTGCAAGGAGGAATGGGCCAAAATACCAGCAACAGTGTGTGAAAACCTTGTGAAGACTTACAGAAAACGTTTGACCTCTGTCATTGCCAACAAAGGATATATAACAAAGTATTTAGATGAATTTTTGTTATTGACCAAATACTTATTTTCCACCATAATTTGCAAATAAATTCTTTAAAAATCAGACAATGTGATTTTCTGGATTTTTTTTTCTTATTTTGTCTCTCATAGTTGAGGTATACCGATGATGAAAATTACAGGCCTCTCTCATCTTTTTAAGTGGGAGAACTTGCACAATTGGTGACTGACTAAATACTTTTTTGCCCCACTGTATTTACTCTATATATTGCCCTCTGTTCCCCTTTAACTGCTTTGTCGATCTGTTCCATAATGTCTTTACGACCCACTGGATTGCGAGAAGGCAAGGGAACGTCTCTTGATACTCGAACAGGGACAACGCACAGCGGCGGAGTTTATTTTGGAACTCTGCATATCGATCAACTCCATGCTGAAAGAAAGACACCTACATTCAAGAAGGAGACGATCCATAATCTAGACACCACTGAAAGCCAGAAAGAGGTCTCTTCCCAAAATTTTGCTCAGAATATGGTTGTCTATGAATGAGAAACTTCCAATTAGAGAGGGTTAAAAATTGATGCCCCTTTACCTTGGTCCCTTTCAGAGTCATCTGTTTTGTTACATCACTCAGGCATAAGACTTCCTTTCATCTATCCATCCATTATCTGTAGCCGCTTATCCTGTTCTACAGGGTCGCGGGCAAGCTGGAGCCTATCCCAGCTGACTATGGGCGAGAGGCGGGGTGCACCCTGGACGAGTCGCCAGGTCATCGCAGGGCTGACACACAGAGACAAACAACCATTCACACTCACAGTCGATTTAGAGCCACCAATTAGCCTAACCTGCATGTCTTTGGACTGTGAGGGAAAACGGAGGAAACCCACGCAGACACGAGGAGAACATGCAAACTCCACACAGAAAGGCCCTCGCCGGACACTGGGCTCAAACCCAGAACCTTCTTGCTGTGAGGTAACCGTGCTAACCACTACACCACCGTGCCGGCCCTGAAGAATTTCCAATAGCATAAAGTGCGCTGACTGTTAAAAAGTGCCAACATCTCAGACTCCTGCCATAAATGTTAAAAATTAAATAACATTTTAATCTGTTTAAGGCCCGGTCCCACTGGCCGATGGACACAAAACGTATGCAAAAAGGACACAGCGGACGAGCAAAATTTCGGGGGTGGCTCTATCCGTTTTCATCCGCTCCAGAAATGGACAAAATTGGCGAAAACAGAACGGAAAAGAACGGACGTGGGTAGTATATAGCGGGGATGTTAAACGCATGTTCATAGGAAGCCTAGCGGATGAAAGCGGATGGAAGTGGATGACAGCTCCGAAGGGGTTACCGGTGATAACTGAGAAGCGGACGCATAGCAGAAAGAGCGGATGCATAGCGGGTGAAGGGGCTGCATCACGTACGCCTAACGGAAACAAAGGGGACGTTGCGCGGATGTATATCGGATGCAGACCGTTCACTGCGCTAGGTGTCCTTCTACATACTCTAGACATACTCCAGACATCCTAAATATACGAGATACATCCCAGATATAAACGCTTTGTCCGTTTTGAATACTTTATATACGAGATGCATACGCTTACATCCTTTCTATTTCCGTACTACTAACGATGAATAGACGTTTCATGTACCTTATCTTTCCTCCCTCTTTCTGTTTTCAGCTGCAGCGGATGTGAGTTGCGAGGATGCCCAGAGGATGCAGAGAGGATACAGCAGACGTTTAACGGATGATAACGGACATAGAACGTTTGTTGCTCGTATATGTCGCGGATTTACATCGTACACGGCGGAAAGTTCATCCGTTCTAAAAGTTTTGTGCAGCTCAAAACTTTTTGCGCGGATGAAATCACAGTGGACGGATGCTCGATGGATAGAGCGTATGAAGCACGTATGCAATGAGTACACAACGGATGCATAGTGTTTTCCAACGGATGGCAAAGATTTTTTTACGTTTTACATCCTCTTTGCATCCGTAAGTGCAGTGGGACCGGGCCTTTACCAGTTGTAGATTATGTGGCGCATCCACCCCTTCTGAACGAGTTGTTATCATTTCTACATATAACATCTTAGAGCAGACCTGGGCATTTTCCGGCCCGTGGGCCGCATTCGGCCCTTTGGTTCATTCTGACCGGCCCGCGCAAGGTTAATTAGAAATTACAAAATAAACGTATTTTCTAATTTTACCTCATGCATGGACTGAATGTGCATTGCTTTTATTTTGAAGTTGTGTTCAACAAAAACGCAATGCGCGGGACATGAACATGACATGAAATCCCACGAAACCTAATCCCGCGATAACTACTTCCGTAATTTGTCCAGACCAACCACAAACTTGTACGTCATCCTTCAAACGGTCCAGCCAATCACATAGTGTGACGTCACCAGCAGGCGCCGGAGCCCGAGCCAATCTGATACCTACACCGAATCGACACGGCATCATTATTATAATATGATGTATCTTGCTTGATATTTGGAGCAGAAAGACAATACTGTGATGTCTTTATTGTGTTTTGGGGTGAATGTGACTGAAAAAAAAATGGTACAAACGTTCACATTTTGTTAACCATTGTTTTGGGAAATTTGATTGAATAAATGACATTTTTGTCAGGCAACCTCGTTTTTTCTTACCAGTCTTAGCAGCTTGTAAAAACAATGTTATTTACTGCTTTATATAAAGAAATACAATTAATATTATGCAGAATTTAGTTCAGCCTTTTGGTCCGGCCCTCCACAAAATTTTCTGTTTCTCATGTGGCCCTATGGAAAAAATAATTGCCCACCCTTGTCTTAGAGCGAGGGCATTAATACAAACCTGTGTTTTGCCTTGCAGACAGAACTACTGTTAGGGTTATTGTTGTTATAGATAATTAATTACCACCTTCAGACCAACCTGATCTGAAAATACTGCATATAAAGCGAGCTTATAGCTCTCAACTCTCCAGAGACTTGCATTGGCTTCCATTCAAATTTGGTCCTTTTCAATATGGTGGATGCATTAATATTCACGGTAGCTATTGCCAGTGAGTAATGCAGACTTTACTGTACTTCTTCCAGCACAGTGGATTAGAATTACAGCTAAGTAATGCCAGTGGTCGAGTTGTAAAATCAAACCAGGGGGGATGGTGAAATTTTTAGTCGCGTGTCGACCCATCGGTCGGTCCGTCGGTGGGAAACTGGTTTGCTTTTAGGAGGGTTTGCACACAACGTAGGTCTGTGGACCTTCGTACAGTATTTTGTGCTGATAAAGTGTGTAGTACACACTGTGTACCCTTTTTATTGTTGTAAAAAAACATAATACACTGGTATTTTACTGTAAAACATGCACAGTGTGGATGTCGTGTGTCATATTTAGTCAGTCTCCTGGCTGACATACCTACCACATTCTCCATATTAGGGTGAAATGCAGATGACAGATTTGAAGCGTAACTTCATAGTCATGGTAGGCTCCTTTTAAATCGTTTGGTAAATAATTTATTAAAACCTCAGCAGGCAAATGTAAATGAACAACTGAATCTTTTCATATCACGTCAATAGAATTTTTATTCAAAGCTGAACATTGGGAACATTGAGTTAAATACAGAGGTAGGTGGGGAACCAATAAGCTAAAACAAGCAACAGTAAATTGTAAATCTTCAGCTGTTGGTTCTCCTGCTTGCTCCTGCTCCTGTATTGTCTCCCATTCCGGGTCCTCCAGCTCCTGTCGCACTGTGTTGCGGTTGCTGCTGACTGTCATCTGGAATAAAGAGCAGTGGATAAGATAATTTAATTAAATATAATTATAATGTTATTTCTGATTTATTTATTATCTGAACGAGGATTTGAGCTTTGAAAAATGACCGGATTCTTTCTGTAACGTTGATTCCCGCTGTTATCTAGGTCACGTAACACCTTAAAGGACATGGGACATGGATTTTTTTCTGGGCATAATTATGTATAAAGGACATAAGAAATGCCATCTAAATCACTGCAGGGCGTCAAAAATGTGAAAATCACCACATTATTCAACTTTTTTATACATCAGCGTAAAACAATGATTCGTTAATTAGCTAGGTGGTCACGTGACCCGTGACGTCACAAAAACTTTCCAAGGAGCCAGCGCTTGGGTATCTAATGTAAACAGGTTACCGAAATGGACACCATCGACAGTGACATTCCCGATGTTTCACAGAGATGTGAAGTTAGACCCTATCAATTCGAACCGATAGCTGGAAATTCACATGAACATAGATCTTGTCTTTAGTCTGACGGGTCAGATGATTCTGAGAGTGAGAGTATGATCACGTGACGGCGGCTCTTCCGGTTGTAAAATATGCATATCGGAGCTCGAGCAGAAATGCCATATAATCATCACGAATATAACGATTTTGCTGAATTTAATAGATAATTTTGTATTTGTTGATGCAATTATTTCATATTTTTAATGGAAAGAAACTGATATAGCGTGCATTTATGTTTCATGTCCCATGTCCTTTAACGTTGACGGTTACCAAGGAGCTGCCTTGGATACTTTGATACTTTGCTTCGATACATACCAGCACTTTGATACATACTGGATACAAGCTAGCAAAATGAGTTAAAAGCAGGCATCTTTGGAAAGTTTCTTTGGAAAGGGGAAAAGGCCCATTGAGGAGACAGAAGAAGAGCCTATGACGAAGAAAAAGAAAGCTGCATTTTAGCAGACACTTTGTCGAGTCCTACACCAATCCTGCTCTGCCTTACATGCTGTGACCGGCTCTCTAATGAGGCAATGAAGCCTTCAAAACTGCTAGTGTCGTTTATTTTAGCCTTCCTGTCTTGTTGCCTGAAGAATAACAAACGAGCGTCCAGGCTGATTAAATTAATGGCCTTATACAAGAAATCAAAGCTAACATGAACCTGAGTAAGCTATCGATAGCTGGCTAGACTCCAAACTAACATTCGTTATGATAGCTGTGTTGTTATCCGCCGCCCACAAATTAGGCTCCATATCGGTAACTTTACAGCATGATAGCGGGCTCACAGAAAGTGGGACTGATATTCGTAACTCTTGACTTGCCTCCTGAAATGTTTTTTCTTGCGATCTTAAATCCGAACTTGCTTAGGTCTTGCTGTCCACTCCGCTTGGCCATGATGCTGCAATCCGCTGCTGTCACTGACGCCGAATGAAATCAAAAATAACGGAACCCCAACTGAATGTCACCTCTTCAAACGCTTGCGCGTGCCCTCTCTCGCGGGAGCTTATTGTATGCTCAGTTTCAGCAAAGCTACGTGGAATGGCATTTCTAATTCCAATGTTAAATAGAAGTAATGTCCACATTTATTGATAAAATTGCTCAAGGGAAGGGAGGGGGGATGCCCGTTTTGGAGGGGGGGGGTGATGTTTCTCCTTGTAATGTCCTCCTTTTCAGCAGTGATTGAAAAAACATTTCGCTAACATTTCCAACAATTTAAATCCGCCATTTGTAGGTAGACGTTGGGAGTAGATGGTTGGGAAGGGGAATGGTCAAAGTAGTTGGACAACAAGTTCAAGTTCAAGTCAACTTTATTGTCAGTAATGCCATATGTGCAGGACATACAGAGAATTGAAATTGCGTTTCCCTCTTATCCGCGGTGCAAACAGTAATAAACATGAAATATAAAATATAGGTACAAGATATAAACTTTAAAAAAAAAGAGGGGGGTATATTTACACACACAAGCTAAAGCTATCTAAGAAAAGACAGTGGCAATCCAGAAAGTATAAATATGGCAAATGTGGCAGTGTGAACAGAATTAACGGCATAAATTTAAATGTGACGAATGACAATATAAACAGAATGAACAACGTAAACGGGAACAGCAGTCTGACAGTATAGTAGAGCAATATAGCATGATATAAACAGAATTATCAGTATAAATAAATAAAAATATGGCAGTATGAGCAGAATTTACAGTGTAAGTATAAATATGGCAGATGACAGTATAAACAGTATAGCAATGAAGTATATCAAAGATAAAAGAAGTGTAAACAGTGTTGTAAACAGTTTATACATAGTGCAATTGAATTTCGTTACAGTTCGTTAAAGTGGCTGGTGACATTTGGTTTGTGTATTAAGGGAAGGGGGTACTGGCCTGGGAAGGAGTTCAGCATCCTGACGGCTTGATGGATGAAGCTGTCTTTCAGTCTGCTGGTTCTTGCCCGGAGGCTTCTCATTCTCCTCCCAGAAGGCAGGAGGCTGAAGAAGTGGTGGTTGGGATGGGTGGAGTCACCCGCAATGCTGAGTGCTCTGCGGGCCAGGCGTGTGTTGTAAATATCCTGAAGGGAGGGTAGGGGGACACCGATGATCTTCTCAGCTGCCCTCACTATGCGCTGCAGGGTCTTCCGGCAGGATGCAGTACAACTGCCATACCACACAGTGATGCAGCCGGTCAGGATGCTCTCGATGGTTCCACGGTAGAAGGTCTGCATGATAAGAACTGGTGCTCTAGCTCTTTTCAGTCTGCGGAGGAAGTAGAGGCGCTGCTGAGCTTTCCTGGCCAGCGATGTGGTGTTGCTGCTCCAGGAGAGATCCTCGGTGAGGTACACACCCAGGAACTTGGTGCTGCTCACTCTCTCCACAGCGACACCGTTGATGGTCAGTGGAGGATGCTGGGTGGGGGCTCTCCGGAAGTCGACGACCATCTCCTTCGTCTTCTCCACATTAAGAGAGAGATTGTTGTCTCTGCACCATGCGGCCAGTTGGCTCACCTCGTCCCTGTAGTATGACTCATCATTGTTGTTAATGAGTCCCACCATAGTCGTGTCATCCGCAAACTTGATGAAAAGGTTGCTGTTGTGTGTTGGTGTGCAGTCGTGGGTCAGCTGGGTGAAGAGAAGGGGGCTGAGCACACATCCTTGGGGGGCCCGTGTTCAGTATGATGGTGCTGGATGTGTTGCTGCCGACCCGGACTGCCTGTGGTCTTCCAGTCAGGAAGTCCAGCAACCAGTTGCAGAGGGAGGTGTTTAGTCCTAGATAGTCCAGTTTCTGTATCAGCTGCTGGGGGATGATTGTATTAAATGCTGAACTAAAGTCTACAAACAGCATCCACATGTAAGAGTCCTTAGTGTCCAGGTGAGTGAGAGCTGAGTGGAGAGCGGTGGAGATTGCATCATCAGTGGACCGATTGGCCCGATATGCAAATTGGTACGGGTCCATGGAGGAAGGGAGGATGGATTTGATGTGCTGCATGACTAACCGCTCGAAGCACTTCATAATGATGGGGGTCAGTGCCACAGGGCGGTAGTCGTTGAAGCAGGATGGAGAGGCCTTCTTTGGAACAGGGATGATGGTGGTGCTCTTGAAGCAGGTGGGGACAACAGCTTGGCTCGGGGAAGTGTTGAAGATGTCTGTGAGCACTTCTGTGAGCTCCTCTGCACAGTCCTTTAGCACACGACCTGGAATGTTGTCAGGTCCTACAGCTTTGCGGGTATTGATGCTGGAGAGGGATCTCCTCACACTGGCTGGAGACAGGGACGGCACGTGGTCATCCGGAAGGGGTGCTGTCTTCTGTGCAGGCATGCTGTTGTCGGCTTCAAACCGTCCAAAGAAGTTGTTTAGACTGTTCAGCAGAGTGATGTCCTTGTCACAGGTCTGTGGTTGAGGTTTATAGTCCGTGATGGTCTGTATCCCCTGCCACAGGCTCCTTGTGTCTCTGCTGTCAGTGAAATGATGGGTTATCCTGCTGCTGTACTGCTTCTTTGCTAGTCTGATGCCACGGGACAAGTTGGCCCTTGCTGATCTCAGACCAGCCTCATCACCTGCTCCGAAAGCAGCGTTCCGGGCTTTCAGTAACCGATAGACTTCCCCCATCAGCCAGGGTTTCTGGTTGGCCCATACTGTGATGGTCTTAATGTCCGTGACATCATCAGTGCATTTACGGTACTAATGTAGGCTGTAAGTGTGTCTGAATACTCCTGGATGTTGATCTGGTGGTTGTAAGTGGCTGCCTGCTTAAACATGTCCCAGTCTGTGATGTTAAAGCAGTCCTGAAGTGCTGAGGAAGCACCCTCTGGCCACACCCGTACCTGCTTCTGGACCAGTCTGGTGACTTTGACCTTCGGCCCGTATGCTGGCATTAGCATAACAGTGATGTGGTCTGAAGCACCGAGATACTCATAACAATGAGATACTCATAACCTTCAGCAGTAGCCCTATATGTTACACGTGATAGGCTACTCTACAAAGTAGGACACTGTTTAATTAGCCTGTAGCTGGTACAACATTATAAATACTAATTAAGGGACTGATATTTAATAGAATATCAGTAGACTTCACCCTTTCTTGAGTAGATCATCTCATCTGGATACTGTAGATGTGTATAAAGACTATCCTCTGCTCAGCCCAGGGTTTTCAAACACTTTATTAGGGACACCATAGTACCTAATAATAGGTAGGGTCTTCCTTGACTCTCAAAACAGTCTCAATTCTTCACGACTACAGTGTGACATGCCTACCTGGTCTTGAGCTCCAATGGGCTCGTAAATTCTAGCCCATTTTGGTGACGTTTCCGTAATACGTCACCAGCAGACATGTTACGGACTTGGTCGTAGGTGTAATAACGTGAATGAAGTGGATTATTCGTTGATTCTATCATTATTTTCTGCTAAAATATGTTTGGAGGAGAAACTGAAAGTTGATAGACTAAGCACACGTTGTCTCATGAAAATAAACATTAGCCAAAAGGACAGATGACAAAACCGTAGTGTTTTTCGGTTTGAATGAAAGGATGAACAAAAACTTCTCTGTACCATATTTGTTATTCAGACAAACGCAGTTCAAAATTCAAATGCCAAAGGTTATATATAAACTTTTAAATTATATATTAGTGATATTCACTGTGGCGACCCCCAAATCATAATTACCACCAGCCACCACTGGTGACGTGCTGGAAGTAGCCAGTAGAAGATGGATAAATTGTGGCTATGAAGGGATGCACATGGTCAGCAACAATACTCAGATCGTATGTGGCATTCAAGCAATGATTGATTGGTATTAACAGGCTCAAAGTGTGCCAGGAAAACATTCCCCACACCATTACACCACCTCCGCCAGTCTGGACTGTTCGCAGGTTGGTGCCAAATTCTGACCCTACAATTTGTGTGCCTCAGCAGAAACTGAGATTGATTCGATCATTTTTCCAGTCTGAAAAACAGGGCAGAGGCTCTTGATCTCCGAATCGCCGCAGCCTCAGCTTTCTGTTCTTGGCAAACACAAGTGGAACCCGATGTGGTCTTCTGCTGTTGTATCTCATCCACCTCAAGGTTCAACATGTTGTGCATTCTGACATGCTTTTCTGTTCACCACAACTGTATAGAGTGGTTATCTGAGTTACTGTAGCCTTTCTGTCAGTGAGAACCAATCTGGTCATTCTTCATTGACCTCGCTCATCTGGAGTAGTGACGCTCAATGGATTTTTTTTTTTTATTATTTATGGCACCATTCTGAGTAAACTCTACAAACAGTTGTGTGTAAAAATCTCAGGAGATCAACGGTAATAGAAATACTCAGACCAGCCTGTCTGGCACCAACAATCACACTGTAGTCAAAATAACCGAGATCATATATTTTCCTCGGCGGCACAGAGGTGTAGTGGTTAGCACTGTTGCCTCACAGCAAGAAGGTCCTGGGTTCGAGCCCAGCGGCCAGCGAGGGCCTTTCTGTGTGGAGTCCTCCAGGTGCGCCGGTTTCCCCCACAGTCCAAAGGCATGCAGGTTAGGCTAATTGGTGGCTCTAAATTGACCGTAGGTGTGAATGTGAGTGTAATGTAACACATTCTATGTGACTTGTCCAGGGTGGACCCTGCATCTCAGATAGGCTCCAGCTTGCCTGCGAAACAGGATAAGTGGCTACAGATAATGGATGGATGGATATATTTTCCTCATCAGTGCATGATTTAATGTACTACCCTGCTGACACATGATTGGTGAGTGTATATAGCATATTGGACAAATGAAGTTATTTTCATCATAATTGTTTGCCCAGAACAATATGATTAAAGAAGAAGAAAGAAAGCACAACTTTATTCATCACACGCTTGTGAAATTTCCTCTCTGCATTTAAGCCATCTGAAGCAGTGAATACACACACATACCCAGAGCAGTGGGCAGCCACGCTAACAGTGCCCAGGGAGCAGTTGGGAGTTCGGTGCCTTGCTCAAGGGCACCTCAGCCCAAGGCTGTCCCATATTAACCTAACCGCATGTCTTTGGACTGTGGGGGAAACTGGAGCACCCGGAGGAAACCCACGCAGACATGAGGAGAACATGCAAACTCCACACAGAAAGGCCGTCGCCGGCCGCTGGGTTCGAATCCAGAAAATTCTTCTGTGAGGTGACCGTGCTAACCACTACACCACCGTGCCGCCGAAATGACAATAACTGCAAAACGTTTTTTTTCTGAGATATTCCTGTCCAGTCCCTAAGATAGAGTTGTAAAAAAATGTTTGTTCTCAATTTGGGGGCACTTTGGTGTTGTTCATCTCATCTCATTATCTCTAGCCACTTTATCCTGTCCCACAGGGTCGCAGGCAAGTTGAGCCTATCCCAGCTGACTACGGGCGAAAGGCGGGGTACACCCTGGACAAGTCGCCAGGTCATCACAGGGCTGACACATAGACACAGACAACCATTCACACTCATGGTCAATTTAGAGTCACCAATTAGCCTAACCTGCTTGCTTTTGGACTGTGGGGGAAAATGGAGCAAACCCACGCAGACTCCACACCATACCTGTCAACTTTGAGGTTTGAAAAAAAGGGATATTTCCCAGATTTTTAACTCAAAATAAGAGAAAATTTCAGAAAGTCATACCCTTCACCAAAAGTGGGTGTGTAGTTGAATGGGGGGCAATTTTCTATCTAGTATTTGTGATTTCCTGTACTCTGGTGCATGTTGGTGATAGCCAAGACCCAAACTCAATATGGTTTATAGATGGTTTATAGAGTGCATTTGTGAATAAACTATACATTTATTTTTATTTGCTTTCAGTGGTACCAGTTATTTCCCAAATTACGGGCTAAAATACGTATCTTATGTTAAAATAAGAAAGGTCATTATATAACCAGTCAATAAATTCAATTCCATTGCAATTTATTATGGTTTTACCATAGTCATGGCCTCAGAACACTAGATAGATAGATAGATAGATAGATAGATAGATAGATAGATAGATAGATAGATAGATAGATAGATAGATAGATATTAAACCAAGAGTGATTTAAAATGGGTAAGTTTCAGATAGAAAATAAAATAGACAATGAGTGGATAAAACAGTTAATACACCAAATAGTTTACACTAGGCTATTTATGAGGTCTTAGCCAGGACATACTTAATGTAAACATGTGTAGCTTACCTTTGATTATTTGGGAGGCTTTCGTTGTCCCTATGGAAAATTTCTTTGAGATGGAAGAGTCTGGGAACATTCCAGCCATGCACTTGTTGAACTCATCAAAGAAAGAGAGGCTAATGTTTTTCTTAGCTATTAGCATCGCCATCTTCACCTCAGACCTAATCAGTGCTGCCAGATACTGCTGACGTTTTCCAGCCCAAAATATGTTCAAAACCTGCCAAAATGCCCTTGAAACCGCCCAATCTGGCAACACTGGAGCTAATCACTTGCTCAGCCTCGCCTCCGGACGGAGTTCTGTAATTACTGATGCCTGAGAGGGCGGGGACGTGAATTCATGGCCCGACTTCCTGCTGTAAAGTCCTGTCAGAGGCGCGTCATGGATTCTGAACCTACCGACTTTTTTATATTGTGAAAATACGGGATATTTTCGGGAAAATAAAAAAACGGGAAGACAGCGGGAAATAAGTCAAAATAAGGGATTTCCCGGGAAAAACGGGAGGGTTGACAGGTATGCTCCACACAGAAAGGCCCTCGTCGGCCACTGGGTTCGAACCCAGAACCTTCATGCTGTGAGGCGACAGTACTAACCACTACACCACCGTAATGACAATAACTGCATGTTATTGTCAAAAAAATGTTTGTTCTGAATTTGGTTGCACTTTGGTGTTGTTGTTTGGATCTTATATTATAGGCACCACCCTTAAACCCTCTGGGAACGCCCACAAGATAAATATCATCTGTCAAGACGGTAAAGAAAATATAAAAATGCCCAAAACTTAAAAAAACCCTATCCTATTCATATATAAAAGGTCGAAGCCCACATGCTGACACACTCATCACATCATACACACTACACTAGTGCGTTGTAGGCTCCGCCCCCATTCCTTTTCTATTCGTCCGCACTTGACAACATGTTAAGACTCCGCCCAGTTTGACCAAATAAGGATTCGCTGCCCATACACGGCTTACAATCGAACCGAACGTAACCTTTTTTTCCCCCTTCCTTATTCCCCGTTTATATGGCACAGCGACTTCCGCTCTTACCGTTAAAGCGGAGTGGAGATCATGGCGGAGCGCGTGCAGCAGCCCCCAGCGAAACGGTTCTGCTGCCGACCCGGTTATAGCGCAGCGTGTCGACAGGGGCTGCGGGTCGGCGGAGCAGTATGCGGCACTTCGGCTTCAGCGAGTCAGACAGGATCGGGCAAGACCCCGGAATCGCTCTTGGACATTGCGGCGCGTAAAGTGGCAGAAAAATGGCCCTTCCAGAGGGTAGAGGAGCGCTTCGAGCGGATCCCAGAGCCCGTTCAGAGGAGGATCGTGTACTGGTCTTTCCCGAGGAGCGAACGGGAAATCTGCATGTATTCCTCGTTCAATACCGGCGGCGAGGAGAGCGCGGCAGCGGCGGCGGCAGCGGCGGCGGCCGGGGAAGGAAGCGATGAGACGCGGCTGCCTTTCCGTCGCGGTGTCGCGCTGCTCGAGAGCGGCTGCGTAGACAACGTTCTCCAAGTCGGTGAGTGACCTGGACAAACAATGCTGCGTAGCGTTTATAATCGAGTACGCTTTTTTTTTTTTTTTTATCGTTGAGCGAACAAAGAAACCGAACACCGCGACAAAGAACGCAGCTTTAAATCCCCTCACAGACCGGCTGCTCCGGTTCTACAAACAAATCCTCGCTTATTGTGAGGAGAACAGCCCAGCACGGAAGTGTTGCAGCTGTCTCTCCACTACATACACCGTTTGTTTTTGGTTTAAAAGCGTTTTACTAACCGAATTCACTTCATTTCGGTCTACACGGTGTTTATTTTAACCCGAAAACGGGGTTGTCGGTGTGTCTGGCGTTTCTTTTTCTGAGGTAAAAGGCTTGACGGAGGTTAGCAAGTGTGCTACAAACAACCGGAGAGAAGAGCTTTAATGTCACTGAAATGACAAGCGGTGGCTAATGCTAGCTTGTTCGGCTTCTTCGTAGCCGAACCTGGAGTTGTTTTTGGTTTGTTTTTTTGTTTGTTTGTTTTTGTTTTTTCCTCTTCAGCTAGAATGAGAAGTGGAATTGGATTTAGCTTGAGCTAGCTCGCTTCATGTTGTTTTTTTTTTTTTTTGTTCCTAAAGGAGTTTTTTCTTGGTTTTTTTTTTTTAAAGCCAGTGCGCATATCAAATAGCCGTCAGGCATCTCCCCCAGTCTGCTATTGAAACTCGCACTTTGTTCCCATTTTCATGTTCATTTGTGTCTTTTCAGCTTTATGTCACCCTGCGAAAGGAAAGGCAAACAAAAGCGCCTTTTTATTTCTTTTCACTGCTTGTTAAATAGAAAAGATTTGGAGGAAGGAAAAAAAAAAGAGAGAGAGGGGGCTGGGAGGAATGGCGATTTAAAGCTGCAGCGCCTCATATTTTTTTTAAATGGCCCCTGGATGGAGCCGCGTCCAAAAACCGCACTGTCCTACTAAACAGTAGGCAGCCTACACTAGTGTAGTTTGTGACGCAGCCATTGTATTGTCAGTTTCCAGCTGATGCATTATTAGTGCATGCTGATCTGATCTGAGACTTGTTTGAAAAATGGCACTGCAGAAAATAATTTTTCCTCAGCTTTTGTTCGAGTTCGGCGCTGGGTTTTAACCTCATTCCGCTCTACGGTCAATTTGAATTGTAATACAATCTGCAGACATAATTTTCTGCATGACCATTTCTCCCCCACCCCCTTCCTCTGGATGGATGAGCGGCGCCTCATCTGGGCTTTGTGCCCTTCTTCTTCTTCTTGAGCCAAGATGGGTGTCTGCTCACAGTAACGCACAAAAGGTCCAAACCCGTGTGTGTGTGTGTGTTGAGCTCTAGCCTCCTCCCCGGACCCTCTTGGACTGGATCATCGGCTCGGAGATCAAGAGCCTCTGCCCTGTTTTTCATTAGGTTGTGTAGAGAGAGTCGTTTCTCTGCTCTGTCAGAGACGAGACCTTATCCCTTTTGTGTGTGCGTGCACATGCTCGTCGTTCTGCATTGTGCTGATGGGAAAAGACAAGAGCGAGCGCATACTGGGAGGGTTTTCTTGGCTGATTGCATTCCATTCTGGAATGTGCTGCAAAAATAAAGCCAAGGAGGTGATAAATAAAAGATGCAATTTTCTGACACGACACTCCTAGCTGACTTGGGGCATGACGCAGGACAGGAATCTGTTTGTTTTTGTCGTTCGGAGGTGGCGGAAAGCGGCGTAGGCTGTGACAGGGGAAACATCTATATGTTTTCCATACGTGTTTGTCTGTAAATATCGTGGCTTTCACGATCGCTCTGGCAGGTAGCCTGATGGAATGGGCTATATTTACATCCCAGAGCTGAAGCTGAACTTCCTTACCTCTGGGGGTATTTCTTCCAGTTTCAGTATAGTTATCATATTCAAAGCAGCGAGGGTGCCCTTGACATCAGTGCAGGTTTTTTTTTTTTTCTCCTTCATTTCCCTTGCCTGTTCTTGCTTGCTCCAGCGTATCGATTGCACAGACAGACGGCTGCATTGTAGCCTAGGGGTCACCGAGGTCAAGTTCAACATTCTTTACCACCTTCGTCCATACGTTTTTGGAAAGTCTGTCTCTCTCTCTCTCTCCTGTTTTAGTTTATTGGAATAATGCATACGTAATAATATATATGCAGTACTGTGCAAAAGTCTTAGACAAAGAAATGCTGATGACCAAATATATATAAAAACCAGTAATCAATAATACCCGAAAGTCCATATTTAGTGTGAGACGACCAAAAAAAGAAATAGTACGTTACATTAATGGCGTTTTAGCAGACGCTCTTATTCAGAGCGGCATGCAACACACCCAGAGCAGCCGGGTTCAGCGCCTTGCTCAAGGGCACTTCAGCCATTCCTGCCGGTCCAGGGAATCAAACCGGCAAGCTTTTGGTCCCAAAGCTGCTTCTATAACCATTAGGCCATGGATTCCCAGCTAATAGTAGCCTCGGGTACATTGAGTGCAGTTTTATAAGGAAATCTAAGGACCTGTAGGTTTTACTGAGCATCTTGCAGAACCTGCCACAGTTCTTCTGGGCACTTTGACAGTCACACACTCTGCTTAATTTTGCACCAAAACCCAGTAGCCTTCATTTTTTTTTTTAATCTGAAAAGTGCTCTCTTATGTAATATGCTGCTCAGAGACAAACTCTGACATTTAAAGTTGTGCTGGAAAACGAACGTTTGGTACTCAGATGTTTTTGTACTTACTCGATAATGTAGAAGTCATAAAATTTGTACTGGGGGGAATAGGGTGCCGAAGACTTTTGCACAGTACTGGGTGTCATAATGTATGGAAGGTTAAGTAATCAATATCCATATTTTGGATGAGTTGAACTGTTTTTTAATTTTAATTGCTTGTGATTTTTGATTAAATTATGGCCAGTGATATTGACACAAGTTGTTCTGAAGCTTAATGCTTTATGGCATTGTAGCATAGTCATGAGTTTTCAATGAAATCTGTAAACATCAGTGATGTTTGAGTGAAACGGCTGTTGTAACTCGTGTTCTCAACAAGAGCTTGTAGTTATTTATCTCACTTTTTTTTTTTTTTTTGATTGACGTTTTAATTAATCTAACGTGAAGAGAGTTATGGGGGGGGAGAAAGATATTTGACCTGTGCAAGATTGAGTTTGTGTGTACGTTCGTGCAGGACATGAGCACTTTGCGTAAGTGATGTGGGGGATTTGCATGTTGGCATTTTTGACATATTTTTCAAATATGGAAGTGAGGAATTTTAGCTCCGGAGCATAAATGTTGCATTGAGATGCTGTTTTTTGAAGAGATCTCCTCCAAAATCCAACATGGTTCCAGTTTTGCGGTTTGCTTGTTTTTTGTATTTGGAATCAAAGCAAAGCCACGGGATTTTAAATAATAATTAAAAAATAATAATAATGGGGGAAGCCATGGCCTAATGGAGAAAATCAAGAAACCGCTTTGGGACCAAAAGGTTGCTGGTTCAATTCCGTGGACCAGCAGGACTGGCTTAAGTGCTCTTGAGCAAGGTGCCGACCTCCCAACTGCTCCGGCAAGAATGGTGGCATACCTTGTGTCTGATTAGCCAATGAAAAACCGATGATGTATCAGTACAGGCATTGAACCCGACCAACTGAAGTGAATACTACTGCTTTTTTTTTAAATTATCATTTAAATACAGAGTTAAAATCTGACCACCTTTCGGAATCAGAATAAGATTCGGTCTCTGGAGTAATAACCTAGAAACCGTGCTGATTCAGAAAATAGCCCAGGTTTGCAAGAAATGCTGAGATCTCTCTTGGCTGATGAATAAATAATGGAGACGGCATTAGAATGAGCGCTCTGAAATGCAGAGGAAGGTTCCACAGGTTCACCAGGCCACCAGATTTTGGCCACCAGCGTGGCATTAAAGAAGCAGCAGCAGCATTTTACAAAGCAATGGAAATGCCTCCTGGTGCGCAAGAGCAACTTGTGTTTGCCCTTTTCCCTTCACAGCACTAATATTCCGCACTACGGTAATTTCCACCAGCACTTCAGTCCGAGTGCTGTGACCTCATATGTCAAGTAAGTCGAGAGGCTGGTGCAATTTTCCTTTCGAGTGCCTCCTTTTTTTTTTTTTTTTCAGACGATCAGAGCAAATATCCTTCCTTAATAGATGCATATCCTTCCACTTGTGTTTTATTCCAGCGCTTTTTCAGCTCAGGTGTGATCCATCAACGGAGGGGGGATGAAATGGCAGTCAAAGTGTCTCACTAGAGGACGATCCAGACCTCCAGGCTCGGATTTAGCTGCAGCAGGATTTTAATACCGTACCGGCGATGCTAAGAGAAGTGAAACTCGGTCACTTTGGCACTGGAATAAGATTTTCCGAAAAAGTATAAAGGGGTAATGATCAGCTCGGAGTTCAAAGGGGTCTGTGTTTTTTCTTCTTGTTGAGCTTTAGGCAACAGTTACAGCCTCCAGGGTTCCCGCTGGCGCTCATCAAGCTCGTTATTGACGAACGTAATCGGTGACACCACACAATGACCAATAGCAGCGCGTCTTAATCGGCCTGGTGCGGTGGTGTAATTATCTCTGCGTGACCCGAACAATGGCGTAGACCAAGCTGGCGAAGTTTTTTGGGTGAGCTTCTTCAAGCACTGAAAATGAAGACTTGAGGGCTGAAACAGGCACAGGGGAGGCATGTTCAGAGCCCCGGGCACGTCGGACAGTGTCGGTAATACTATACAAGGGTCGGGGTTTTTTTTTTTTTTAAAAAGGTGAAAGTGCTGTCAGCCAGCAAGCGACTGAAGGGAGCCATGTTTCGGAGGGAGCAACGCAGTGTGGCGTGTTGAGTTCCCTTGGCAGACGTATGATGTAAAACAACATGGTGTCATTCTGTTTTCGGTTTATAAATCGACAGGAAATTCGGATTCCTTCACTGTCGGTTGGTCCAAAACTCTTCTCTACTCTGTTCGATTGTAAATCAAGTTTTGTGTTGAAGTAAAGGCTAAAGCGAGTCCTAATACCTCATTTTTATTTTTTTGAATAATTCCCTGCTAAAGTAACCTTCAGTAAACTCAAACTAAAGAGGTTTATTTTAGCCTGATGGTCCACAAGGCGCCCAAAATGAAGTCTTTCTGATTCGAGGCTGAAGCGGAGCTGAAATTTTATCCGTAATGGAGAGACCTAGCTGTGTCTGTACAAATATTTGAATTGTGCCAATTTGGTTGGTATAAACTTGTATGAAATCCAGTTAATGAAGAAAAAAAGTGGAGGATCTTTTTCAGAACCCAGGGGGAACCCAGAGTCTCAATGTTTTCGATTTAAGGTATTTCAGGACTTTGGGTTTCTCCATCCTCCGTAAACGGGCGCTAATCCGAAGTCAGCGTCTTTGTTCTTGGGGTTCGAGGTCCATATGGAATGCTGACTAATGCTTTCCGTCTGTCCGTGTGTTGATGTCGGATTTGATGTTCCGCACTTGTTTTTGTCTCTCGCAAGAAAGCAAAGCAATGAATGTTGTGTTGTGTTGTCTTGTTTGGGAAGGGACGCAAGAATGGACGTCACACAGTACGTACATTCGTTCTTTCGTGTGTGTGTGTGTGTGTGTGTGTGTGTGTGTGTGTGTGGGGTGTTGTTGTTGTGAAGCAGTGAGATTCGGTGAAAGTGTGACTGAAGAATAAAGAGGATGGAAGACACCAAGCAAATTAGATTTTCTTTGTGGTTTGTTAGCAAGCTGACCTTCATATTATCTCTCTCTCTCTCTCTCTCTCTCTCAATGATCTGTCTTCTTCGAAATATATAAAAAAAAAAGTGGAAGCTGCAGGAAGGCAACAAGCACTGAATATTGCTTATTGGACAGAACATTGTTTTTGTTTGTTTTTAAAAGAAATTTCCCTCTCCACTGTTCATTTCTCTTCACATCGTCATGTTGATCAGCAGCAAACGGAAAGTCGATATATAAATCCCCCCCCCCCCCCCCCATTCAGTCGGTTTTTATCAGAGCTGTCGTGAGCAGTGAATAATTCGTCCTGTACGTATCGGGCTTCTGAGGCGCGTTTTGTTTTGAAACATTTAAAGCGCAACAAAGCGAAGGATTCATGGTCGCTCCTCTTGAGGAAAATGTGAAACTACTTTTTTTTTTTTTCCCCCTCTTCTTTTTGCATTTTTATGATTTTGGTAAGCGGGTGGTTGTGGTTAGTAGGAAATGGCTTGAAATATTTCCTCGCTGAGTGATGCTGCTGGAAATCTTGCCGTCCTGCTTAGGTATTTTCCAGGTCATCGTCTGCTTCCACTCAGGAGACAGATTTGTATTTTCTGGCTCTGGCTGTTCTCCTCCCTCTTTGAGCACAGGGTTTCTTCTTCTTTCTCCTCCTTCTCCCCTTACATATATTTGCTCCTGTGCTGGAGGAGGAGGAGGAGGAGGAGGGAACCCCAGATATTATTAGCGGCTTCATCTTGTTTTGTTTTGTTTGGGTTGATGAAGGAAGGAAGGGATGGGGAGTGCCTGTAATTGCTTTAAGGGCAGCAGCTGTATGGGTTTTTTGGTTTAGTTAATATTTAGTTAATCTCTAGACTCCAGACCTGCGGGATTGTTTTCCTCCAGCTCTCCATCCATCTTCGCCTGATCGGTATTCAGCCTTGTCCCCTCGTGCCATTAACCTTCATCGAGGGGAAGAGGAGGGGTAGGAGAGAGCCGATAAGGGTGTGGGGGCAGGGAGAACCAGGCTTACCTTTCCTCACTGAGGACTCGCCTCTTCTCCTCCTTCCCCTACTTCTTTTCTCCTTCCTGTCCTTCTTTTTCTTCCTCTCCTCCTGATACTTTTTTCTTCTCCTCCTTCTTACTCCTCCTCTTTCTTCCTCTTCTTACACTCCTTCTCTTCGTTCTTCTTTTTCTTCCTCTCCTTCTCCTCCTCCTTCCTCATTGTCTCCTGTCCTTTTTCTTCTTTCTCTCCTCCTTCCTCTTCTTACAATTCTCCTTTTTCTCCTTTCTTTCTCTCCTCCTTCCTCTTCTTACTCTCCTCCTTCCTGTCCTTTTTCTTCTTCCTCTCCTCCCGATCCTTTTTCTTCTCCTTCTTACTCCTCCTCCTTATCCTCTTCCTCTTCTCCTCCTTCCCCTACTTCTTTTCTTCTTCCTCTCCTCCTGATACTTTTTTCTTCTCCTCTTCCTACTCTTCTCCTTTCTTCTCCTCTTTCTTCCTCTTCTTACACTCCTTCTCCTCCTTCCTCATCGTCTCCTTCCTGTCCTTTTTCTTCTTCCTCTCCTTCCTCGTCGTCCCCTCCTTCCTCTTCTTATTCCTCTTCTTTCTTCTTTTTCTTCCTCTCCTTCTCCTCCTTCTTCCTCATCATCTCCTTCCTGTCCTTTTTCTTCTTCTTTCTCTCCTTCTCCTTTTTCTCCTTTCTTACTCTCCTCCTTCCTGTTCTTCCTCTTCTTACTCCTCCTCCTTATCCTCTTCCTCTCCTTCCTGTTCTTGCTCTCCTTCTTTTTCTTCCTCTTTTTTTTTTTTCTTCCTCCTTCTTTCTCTTCTTCTCAGGTCCAGACGGCACCAGAACGCGATGACCTTAAGCCTGAGCAGTGGCCCCAAACACTCGGAATCGCCTTTTAAAGGCCATATTGCAGCTTCATCCTCCTTGTCCGTAATCCAGACTACAACTAGTTGCTGGCATTGGCGCCGCTTTCCAGGCAGACCCCTGACGCGCGATGACGCACTGTACCAGCTCGTCCTGCACAGGAATGGGCTCGAAACCAGTAGAATGTAGGAACTCGGTCGTGCCGCTTCATGCTCCGTATGTCGTGAATAAAGAGATTTAATAGGGACAATGGCCTGGTTATTTATTCTGTTCTCTCTGTGCGCTACCGGCGCCTCGACAGGGTATGCCAAGGACCCGATCTGTCTTCATTATCCGGAGACCTGGAAACGGTGCCGTGATGAATGAGACCTTTAAGTTCACATTAATGGCTAAGTATTGCTCGTAAGGAGCTCTAGATTACGTTTCGGTTTGATTGGTGTGCTGCAGTCCTCTGACAATTCTTTGAGAAGCGAGAGAGAAAGGGAAAAAGAAGGTCGCAGAGACGAGGAAGGCATCTTCGAGCTTTGCATTATCGCAGATCGGTATGCCGTGATGGACGATTTGTACACGGTTGAAGTTCTTCAAAGCCCATTCTTAGAGGCCCGGGCACACGGCCTGCAGCTGGCGCTGACTTGCAGCGAAGCCCTTTCAGGGGAGGCGATGAGCAGATCCGGCGAGGTCCTCATGTGGACTGCAGCGTCAAAGTGTCCAGCCAGAAGAGCTGGCTGAGAGGGAGGGGGTGTGTGCACATGTTTGATGGCGGTTGCTGAAGGCAACACCGAGGGAGTTATTTCCCTTTTTCTTCTCTATAGTTAAACCAGCTGTGCTTTTTCCAGATGAAACAAAAGCAAAGCCGGGCCAGTATTGTATCGTATCATATCATATTCATTCGCCACTTGTTGCTTTAGCACCCCTTCATGCCATCATGTTAGACAGGGCTTCAAAACTTATTATTGTAGAGTGGAACAGCAGGGAGTGATTAATGATGATGCCTCGCAGCACAAAGCCGGGTTCCTGGTTCTCTCCATCGCCGTATTGAGCCATACTTGGTAAAGGGTAGAGCGTGCGTGCGCACGTGTTTAAATGGCCTCAAAAGAGCATGAGGGTTAAAGTAAACAAAAGTATGTCGCATGCTGGCACAGGCCCGCAATGTCGTTCTGCCCGCCTCAAGCCACAGTCTCGCCCTCCGAAACCACCTGGCTGAAGAAACGAGTCGTGAGAGAACCAGAAGAGCTTGAAGCCAAACAGGTTCGAGGACAGGTTCACGCAGCACTGCAAGAGCGGCTTTAAGCGTGCTGACGAATGTCTGGGAATCTGCCCTTCATGTTGTTTGGCAAACTAGCAGCTAGAGGAAGCACTGCGCTGCGCTGTTGATGGCAGTGGATGTGGAAGGAGTTCAGAGAACACCAAGCCACTTTTCTCAAACATGCAAACTCTGAAGTACGCAAACACGAGCCGCGAAGGATGAATATGGAAATAAAAAGGGCTCAGAACGTGGCGGATGGGTTCACGCGTCCAAAGGACAGCTTGTGTTCTGTTCATTCGTCCAACTTCATGATGGACCCGGAGCCTTTCTCAGGAACGATTTTGCGGATTGGGGGGGGTACTAATTTCAAAATTTTTTTTTTTTAAAGAAACCTTGCGGGGGCGGCACGGTGGTGTAGTGGTTAGCGCTGTCGCCTCACAGCAAGAAGGTCCTGGGTTCGAGCCCCATGGCCGGCGAGGGCCTTTCTGTGTGGAGTTTGCATGTTCTCCCCGTGTCCGCGTGGGTTTCCTCCAGGTGCTCCGGTTTCCCCCACAGTCCAAAGACATGCAGGTTAGGTTAACTGGTGACTCTAAATTGACCGTAGGTGTGAATGTGAGTGTGAATGGTTGTCTGTGTCTATGTGTCAGCCCTGTGATGACCTGGCGACTTGTCCAGGGTGTACCCCGCCTTTCGCCCGTAGTCAGCTGGGATAGGCTCCAGCTTGCCTGCGACCCTGTAGAAGGATAAAGCGGCTAGAGATAATGAGATGAGATGAGAAACCTTGCGTTTTATTGCTCTTTAGGAGAAAATGACCCGATGAAATGTTTACCTAAGGCGCAAAAGCATGCGAAAAGCTTTTCTGGGGCTTCGTTTTCATCTGTATTTCTGTTGTCTCTAGGGAGCCGGGTTTTTTTTTTTTTTCTTTTTCCACTCCAACTCCAGATGGAGACGTGCGTTATGATTTTGTTGTCTTATCTTCGTACAGCAGAGCTTGATCACAGATCACAGCATACCACTTGTCCAGTTCTTTTCTTTATTCTTTAAAAACTTTTTTTTTTTTTCCTCCCCCTTTGGGAGTTCATGCCTTTTACATTTCACATCCCACCTGCTCCAGAACTACTGGCCAAAAATAAACGTATTATTTTTGAATGATGACTTGCTTCTTCGCATTTTGCACTTGAACCGATCTTTTGCATTTGTGCCGCAATACAGAATCCACTCGCCTCACCTCACGATCATCACTGTAACAATCAAGATTTTCAAGTAAACGTTACACTCTCTATGAAAACCTCGAACTCTTAGACCTGTATTCGGTCGTAGTTTACATATAAACCTCCACTTTTTGTGCACGAGTTCTGAAAATGCCGCATTCTTCTTGTTTTCCTGGAGGAAGATGTGACGAGGCTTTATCTCCTCCCCGCTTTGGAATGAGAAAGCGGCGCTCGTGTTGATTTTCACAGGCAAAGCCCAAAACCAAGCAAGATTTATGGAAGCATAAGCAAGATGAATGGATTGCCCAGCCTTCCTCCGCAGAGCTCCATCTAAAGAAAGAATACGCCATAAATGACATATTTAGCACCGTGAGAATGGGTTATGGTGATTAATTTAGTGTGGAGAGAGCAGCGGTATTGACATCGCTTTGGGGTGGAAGCAGAGGAGTGAGCTTTAATAGTGATCATGTGCAAGCTGTGGGAGGAGGGAGGGAGAGAGGGGAAGAGGCGGCTCCCCACACTGGTTTATAGACTCGTAGAAATGCATGTACTGGAATGATGACGGCTCTCCAGGACACTCGAATCACTAACATTATCGCTACTAATAAAAATTGGCAATACTTCGTATTTTAACGACCTCCGTCTCGCTGAACATCGAACGCCGGGCGACGTAAAGGATGTATTCCGTTACGCCTTTGACGGTAAACCAAATGACAGTGAGTCACCCTGAAATCAGTTACGCAGGCCAGCCTTTGTCTCAGAATTAGTCATGAAACAGAATATGTTCTTGTACTCGTGCAGGCATTTGCATCTAACTACCAACAGCTTCCTACAGAACTCTGCTGCTGAGTCAGCTGCTCAGAGGCAGTTTCGAGAGGCTTGCACGATCCCTCAAACCCGTTTTGCTGGATGACAGTGGAAAAAGCCAGAAATGATATCACCCAGATCCACGCTTCCTTTAAAGCGCACACAGGAAAAGTTGGTTGTTTTTTTTAAACGCACTACCCAATAAGCATTTCTCTCCTCATCCCCTCAGACAGAGAAGAAGTAATGTGTTTTGTGTTAAGAGGGAAATTGGCCTGTGGTCGTGCGTCGTGCAGACACGCTGGCATGGCAGCCTACTGCAGCAAGTCTGCTGTGACTTTAACAGGCTTTTTAAAAGTTCGTCAGCGGGCTGTGCCAGTCAGGAGTTTCCACACGGAGACAGCTGCCATAACGAGGCTTTTACATTGCTGAAGTATCATCACCTTCATGTTTATTATGAGTATTACATGATGGTGGTTTGTGGCTCTGTGGTGAAGATCGGGATAAAATTACGTACTCGCTATGGCCTCCTTAGACTCCGGGAGGATGATGTGCATTTTCTTACTAGTTGTTAATGATGGCCTGGATGATCTGAACACTCAAATTACTCAATCATTTCTCATCTATGAAGCTGTCTCGATGCCAATCCACATCCATCCTGGTGCTTTACCGTGCAATACGTGTGCAATGATGACCCATCAGTAGCCCCATGCCCCAGCTGGCGTGTACGGCTCTAATGCACAGAGGAGGGAAGAGAGACCGGCACGGAGGGTGAGAGGCCCTGAAGGATCTCTCCGGGCTCTATCCGTCTCCGTGACGCACATTCAGCTTGATGGATCTGTTTGTCCTCCGAATGGCACCTTGGGGCTCCGTGTTCAAGGAACCTGTTTTCTTCTAGTTGCACGGTCCCGAAAGCATTTGTGCTAATCCATTTCTCAATATTTATTTCTGCTCTGTAAAGTATACGTTATTGAAGATGGTGCTTGGGCCCCTGTGGCCATGCCTATGCATGTTTAAGAGCAGCTCCTCTTTGTCTTACGTTGGCGTTTGGGAAGCAGCCATGTGTGCCTCGGGTGCTGATCCCTCACTGAGAATCAGGTCTGACGTGCACATGGCTGGCTAGCTCTTTTTTTTTTTTTTTTCTCGCCAACATCCTGCAGGGGGGAGGTGCAGGCTGGGTGGGGCTTGGCACCAGTTCAGCCCTCTTTTTTTGTGTCGTAGTGCTTGGTAGGGGCCAGCTTTGTCTCGAGTTCATACCGGATGGGGTTTTTTGTGGTGGGTTTTTTTTTTTTTAAATTGTGAACTGAGGACGTGCGCAGCCGAGATGAGCCGTGGCACTAAAAGGACCAACCCTGGAGCCTGGCAGACTGTGCCATCCCACTGCCATCATTCCATGTTTCAGTGGGCACAACGAGGCCTTGGCACGGCGGCTTGTCGCATACCATTCCTGCCAATAACTCCAGATGCGTGTTGGGCCTGGTCCTGCTATGCGGGTAGGCCGTTCCAGATGGTACGAAGCCATGAGCCACTTCCCTTAGACAGAAATGCATCTCTTCTTTGCTGCACTCAGCTCTGTATCCTCCATACTCAGCCTTTGGCCATTAACCTCTGCAGGCAGCTGAGAAATGGCTGTCTTTTGATTAGCCCAAGTGAGAGCACATGTGCACCGTAGGCTTCTGCTTTCCAACACAAGGCATGTATATTGCTTGCTTATTATCGCTTGCTTTCATTTTTGCCTTACTTCCTTTCATGGAGCATATGTAGCCAATCATGGACGTATACAGAGTAATAACTCTTCAGGTCGTCTCATGTTGCTCATATTGATCTCGTTCCTTTTGCAGCTGGCTTGCTGATGCACTGCTACAGACTCGAAAGTCCTATCTAAGCCAGACCCACCTAACGTAACTGCTTTAACAGAATTCTCCATTGGCTGCCAAGCGATTGAGTGTGACCTTCTGTTTGCAGGGGTTGTTCTTTGCGGTTGGCTTGTTCATGTAGTCCCAGCACACCTGTTTTGGAGTTCAGAGGTCAGGGTTTGGGCTTATCTGTCTTCTGAAAATGCTGCCAGACTGCTCCATTATTTGTCCACCGATAAACCTGAAGTCAATGCTTATTGGCGCAGGTGTAGCGGAGCAGGAGGTTCTCCAAACGACAGCCAGCTCTTCTGCATCCATGGCCTTCACAAAACACACAATTTTGACATGGAGTCATTGGATACAATGGTCAGGCGATGGCCGACTTTGTTGTGTAATCGTGGGAGTTTTCTTTTCTTGTGTGCATTAATATGTCGGAGCAGATCCAGCAGCTTTCCATGAGAAGTCAGCCTTCCCCTTTGGCACTTGTTTTCAGATTTTGCCGACGCCAAGGCCTGGGCTGACTGGTGGATTAATATTCATGTGGTCTTAGTTCTGCCCGTTAATCCCAAAGTGCGGGAATCGAGAGGCCCTTTCCCTCTGATCTGTGATCAGCAGGAGCTAAGGGTAGAGGCCTTGCCTGTGCACTCTCGCAGGAGGATAGCCTCTCAAACCCGCCGAGTATTACCGAGCTCCGAGGGCTTGGGCTTGACCCTTCCAGCTGATCTTAACCCTTTTATCTCTCGCCCTTCTCTCTTTACAAAGAGATTTGTGATGTGCATATGATTCATTCTCTGTTCAAACATCTCTCATGCTTGGTTTGGTTTGTTGCTCGTTCGCCCGCTCTCAGCCAATCCCTGTAGATGCGTCTCCTTTAAAATTCAGGATGATTTTTCAGCTCTTGTTGTTTCTGATCATACCATTCTTTGGAGCACAACCAACCCCCACTGCTTACATTATTAACCTGTTGTGTTCGCCTTAACCGTGTTCCATGAGTTGCGTTTCCTAGCAGCTTCAATGGTACATATCTCCTCTTGACGTGATGTGACGTGACTTGCTCTAGAATACGAAGAAATCCGATTGCCTGTCTGAGATGACTTGTTAAAGGCATGATAAAAGTTCCCGGTGTTGTTGTTGTGTAGCTTTCCTTGGTTCGTTCCTGCAGCTGGCCATGGGAACAGCTGACAAAACCTGAGCCTGAGAGGCTTATGGGAAGCCTTGTCCTGTCAGTCAGTGGGAACGACCAAGGGCCCTGGCTGCGGCCTCTGTTTTTTTGCAGCGTAAAGTAAGCAGCAACAGCTGGAAGCACAGTGTTCACATGCACAGAGAGCCTCTTCTCTCTGTACAAACCAAAGTAAGCTGGGATCGTTTAAAACGTCCCAGTGCCGGGTTCAGAGGGAACGCTGCCCGTTGAGACCGACAGGAGATTGAACTTGTCTTTGTTTCTTTGAGGAGATTTCCCATCTTGGATATGTTCTGGCCACAAAGCAAAAATCTTAGCTGGCTCTGCAGTGATTTTACTTTACATTACATTACTCTCTGCCTGGTTTTGGATACTGTCGTGATTGTCGAATGGAAGTGTACTTTTCTCGTCTTAATCGCAGTGGTAGGAATGAGCAGAAGGCTGTCTTCGGCATTTGTTCATTTTTATTTGTGTACGTTTTCGCTGGCAGGCTGAGAGCGCTCAGACGTGCTGGGCTGCTGAACCAAACAGCTTGGACTGTGAAGTTTGGCGGGGGGGGAGAGAAAAACTCCTCTAGTGCTCAAACATCAAGCCCTGCCAAGCCTCAACTGTGGCTCTCTGGCTTCAAGAGCCTCAGTGCTCGCAGCGTCTTTTTCAAAAGACGGAAGCTAGTCCGGCTCGATTAAGTGCGTTTTCATCTGAAAAGCGGACAGACAGCAGCGCTTGGGTTCTCTTGAGCTAAACAAAGCAGAAAGCCGTATGCTTGAGGTCGATCAATTGCTACTGGCTGTACGTTATGTGGCAACTTTTGATCGAGGCAAGATTTAATTACCCTCCTGCCCTAATATGGTCGTCTGTCACTCTGGCTTATGTCACAAATCCATTTTAAGTGCTTTTGTCCTTGCTGGTTGGTTATGAATCCTCATCTGTAAGGAAAAATCCAGCTTTGATTTCGCACAAATTGCAAAAAAAAAAACCTCCTACATATTGCGGTTGTTTCTGTTGTGCTCTTTAACGAAAGTTATGGCTGTAATGTATTGCACACTCTTCTTCCATTTCCTCTGTCTTGCCTTGAACAAAAAAAAAAAAAACCCTCAAGCACTACCGTCAAGTCTCCCTCCAAGCTCGTGTCCTTGATAGTCAAAGGAGAGGAAAAAAGCCTTTTGAAATTCAAGGTTGAGTGTTTCTTTGGAGGCATTGTCCCGGGCCTCGGTGAGAGTTTGGAGCCAAGCGCCCTGTTTTTGTTGAAGATGTGCGTGCCCAGTTTTATGCAACTCCATCCATGTATCCATCCAATCAGATCTGCCTGTAACTGTAAGATGATCACATGTAGCGCTGATGAACCCTGTGGTACGTCAGCAGATCTGGGGGCTGCGATAGCATTGGCACCAGCAGCCCATACTCCTGATAACAGAATGGAATGGAGTCCCGGGCCAACTGCTGACTTGATTCCCCTCCCCCTTGTACTTTGCTCCACTATCAGCAAGAGGGGGCTAAATATGAACGTGTCAAGAGAGGAGGCCTGGCCCAGTGTGCGTTCCTGCATATAGAACACGGTCTGATCCTGGGACTGAGCTGAGATCTGTTGATCCATCGGTACTTTTCTCAGTTACGCCTCTCTCCCTCATTGCAGCCTTCTTCAGCCCTGTTCGAGGATGGCTTTCACCCCATCCTGGACATTTCCATGCCTCTTGGCTTGGCCTTTCTTTTTTAATTGAAGAGGAACTGAATGTGTGTTGCCATGGCAGGAGGGGAGTACCTTGGCGTTCCCACTGTGGCACCGACTCCACTCTGTGAAGGAATTTGTCGGACTTGAAGGCAGCAGTCCCGAACGCGTTCTTGGCGTTTCAACCGTCTGAACATCGTGTACCATGATTGTGAACTAGCTTGCTGTCCTGAAGTAAGATACCTGGCAACAACTTGTCGGTTTGGCTGTTGCCTTTGGACGTTTTTAGCAAAATTTAGCAAGTAAAATCAGTATCTTGCCATGCTTTTGGCAGCAAAAAAAAAAACAAAACAAAACTGTGTGGTTAATTTGGATGGTTGTTTTGAGCGCAGCCCTTTTTTCTGCAGGGTTGTTTAGACGGAGGAGGGGGAGGTGTGAAAGTCTCGCATGTTCCTTTGAGGCCTTGGAATCATTTTCTGTCAGCAGTGTTTAAAGAGAATAAAGTGAGCTGTCATCACAAAAGGTTAAAAAAATCTGTCTTGCTCAGCCATTTAATGAAACCGACTGCGTAAGAACTACAAACTGAAATCCATTATTTAGAGAAGTGGCATTAAAACGCGAGGCACAACGAACGAGGACTGCACATCTTGAAGTGTGCCCCCCCCCAATAAAAATGGAAATGTGAACAACTGTCTGTGGTGTCGGCTTTTTTTTTTTTTTTGTAGCTAGTTCATCGATGGATCCCCGGGACACTTTTTTTTTTTTTTTTTTTTCCAGGAACCGTTCCTTCTAAAGATACCGATGGCATCTCGGTGAAAAATTCAGTGCGTTTACATGCACATAGAGAAAATCGAATTTCTGCCGTAGCTCGTCTGAAATCGAAGCTCTAAATGGCATGTAAACACCTTAGCTAGGCTGAAATTGAATCAAACTTGATTTCTCGCAATCGAGCTACACGACTAGTGGTCAGCGCTGTCGCCTCACAGCAAGAAGGTCCTGGGTTCGAGCCCCGGGGCCGGCGAGGGCCTTTCTGTGCGGAGTTTGCATGTTCTCCCCGTGTCCGCGTGGGTTTCCTCCGGGTGCTCCGGTTTCCCCCACAGTCCAAAGACATGCAGGTTAGGTTAACTGGTGACTCTAAATTGACCGTAGGTGTGAATGTGAGTGTGAATGGTTGTCTGTGTCTATGTGTCAGCCCTGTGATGACCTGGCGACTTGTCCAGGGTGTACCCCGCCTTTCGCCCGTAGTCAGCTGGGATAGGCTCCAGCTTGCCTGCGACCCTGTAGAAGGATAAAGCGGCTAGAGATAATGAGATGAGATGAGCTACACGACCTAGATTATGCGATTTCTGCCGAGCTACTTAGTGCATGTAAACCCTATCGAGCCACGCAGTCCAGCTACTTACTTCAGCACTGCCCCTTCCGGAAGTGACAAGTGACAAGACCACAAGCGGGAAACACAACAGCCTCGGTCGAAACAAACAAAAAAACAGCCTCGGTCGGCATGACACTTCACCTTAGCCGCCCACTTTATTAGGAGCACTTCTGTTCGTACATACAAACTACAAACCCTCTTCTTAGAGTTTATTTTATTTTTAAAAGGGACAGTGTACAAATTAAACATTATCCTTGTGGTAAGGACAGATGTGTGTACCAGGTTATAGCAGTACATGCTAATTTCCACCTGTAGTCACTTTGTTTTTACACTCTTGAATAGCTCTTCTTCATGACGACAACCGGAAGTGTACCAACACGATGGGGCGTGTAGCGCCACCTGTGGCTCGGGTGCACAATGCACCTCATAACAATAGCTCGATTTAAACACTGTGCATGTAGGATTGGATTTCTCTGGCACCCCTGCTGGGACCCTTTGCTCGATTACTGACAGTACCGTATTTTCTGGACTATAAGCCGCTACTTTTTTCCTAGGTTTTGAACCATGCGGCTTATACAAAGGTGCGGCTATTCTGTGGATTTTTCTTCCACCGCTAGGGGCGCTCTAACTGGAAGTAGAATCAAAAATAAGATAGACGAAAAATCAATGCAAAGAAGAATTAGCAGATCTTTAGCAGATAGAACACGCACGACAAATTACTAACTGGTAATTATTTTCAAATCCAGCGAAGATGATTAAAGTGACTTGTGGTTTCAAACACAGGAGAAATGAAGGTAAATAAATACCGGTTATTTTCTCTTGGTTCTGTTCCGTTTTAATCAGCAAAGTTGCTGCCGTGTTAAAAGGCACTGTTCGGAAAGAATCTGTTCAGGTACATACATGTACATTTACAGTACAAAATCGTTCTGTACATGCAGTAAATATCTAATTTTTCAACATAGAGATCTGCGGCTTGTATATCTTTTTTTTTTTAAAAATAGAGCGGATGCGGCTTATATACAGGTGCACTCTATAGTCCAGAAAATACGGTAGCTCGATTTGGATGTGCATGTAAACGTAGTGACAGACAATTTGAATCCTTGGTGTGCTGAATTAGCAGGTAGTAATGGGATTAGTACCCCATTCCTGCCGCTACCGCACGTTCATATCCGCTCTCTGGCCGCTTTATTAGGAGCACCCATCCACCTGCAGTTTTATGCGGTTCTCTAATCAGCCGATCCCTGTCAAGGGATAAAATCCTGCAGATACAAATCAAGAGCTTCATTTATTAACGTTCACTTCAAACATCAGAATGGGGAAAAATTGTGATCTCTCAAATTTGACTTTGGCATGGGTGTCGGTTCGAGCCAGATGGACTGGTTTGAGCATTTCAGAAACTGCTGATCTCCTGGGGGTTTTGACAAACCGTCTCTAGAGTTTCCGCAGAATGGTGCGGGGGGGGGGGGGGGGGGGGGGGACAGTGAGCGGGCGACCGTTCTGTGGGTGGAAACGAACGCCTTGTTGATTTTAAGTGAGGTCAGAGGAAAATTGGTTCGAGCAACTGTGGCGAGCAGAAAAGCATCTCGGCGTTGGGTTCCACTCCTGCCAGCCAAGAACAGGAATTTTAGAATCAAGAACAAGTTCCTATTAAAGTGGCGTGAATGTGTGTGTGTACAGAAAACTACACTCCATATAACTCCACTACGAAGGTATGTAATGTTCTTGGTCCGTTTTTAAAATTTTACCTGCAGCCAAATCCGCCTTCCGAAACCTTCTCCTATTCACTGATCAAATTGTCCGTATCCGAACAGGTAAACATCTACCCTGAAGTGTGAATGATGTCTCACAGGAGGAGGAAAAAATAAACACTGATGCATAAGCATAAATTCATTACCCTCTCCCAAAAGTGATTACTCAGCATATATCTATGTCCCTGACTACACTGCTAATTTGACTGTAATGAATAGCCAGATGTGTCTCTTTTGAGTTTGAAACACTGGGTGATGTCATGTCTTATTTGTGGTCGTCTGTGTGTTTCAAGCTGCATTGCGTGTGTGCACTTTGAACCAAGGCCCTCGTATATGACCACGTTTGCCGGAATGACGATTTAATCAGCCAATTCTGAGTTTCCCAGAAAGTCTTGTGTTCCCCTTTTGAGGTACTGATCTCAGGATACCCAATCTGATGACATGAGCTCTCGTCTTAACCAGGATCAGATGCTAAAGGTCCTACTTTTGTGTCACGGCTCCGACGGATACTTGGCTGTTGATGTATTACCTGCGATAGCGAGATGAGGATAATTTGTTGAATGATGACCGTGTAAATTACGTATGCTGCATCAACTTTGACGATTTTGGACCGTATTGCACTTGCGTAAGAATAATTCCATCGTGCGGAGTTGGAATTTTGAACTGGGGAAAAAGATGTTATTTTTAAGGGGTAAATCTCGCTGACCTTTTCCGACGAAGGTCGCGGTTTGGGGTCCTCGCAAACGTCTTAGCAGTTCGAGCCTTGGATTGTCCCCAACAAAACGGTTTACTGGCTAACGGGAAAGAGATCGTCACCTTTTTATTCGACTAATGCCAAGGGTCTGCTCTTTCGGAATGCCAAGCGTATGGTTGTATCGACGAAGCTCTCCTCTTTTTAAAGCACCTCTGTGTAGTCGAGCTGCCAACATATCATTCTTGGCAGGACTTGGACAAAGCGGGCACAACTGGCTTCAAAGTGTCACCAGAGGTCTTTTTGTCTGCTTGGAAAAGCCGTGCAGTAAAACAGATTTGATTGTTGTGAGGATTGCGTCGCTATCTGTTGGTGCTCAGACAGTAACCGCTCTGTCTGTCTGTATACTCGGTCATTTCCATAAATGCAAGGGAAGATGGTTAATTAGTGCCTTGGAAAGTGCAAGATTTCTCCCCCCCCCCCCCCCCCCCCCCTTTTTTTTTTTTTTTTTTTTTTGTCTCCTCATGCTTTGTTGAGCAGTTGGAGACTGCCTATGATGACCCAGTTTGGGGGGGGATATCCTCATTGACCTAATTTGCTTGTCTGCTGGTGCCTCCCTTCCTCCCCCTGCGCTCTACTACCTTGCATTGTTGCCGTCTATAGAGAATTCTCCTCTCATATTATTGGTTGGCTCGTCACAGAGGCTCGGAGTATTTCTTTGTGGCTCCTGTGTGGATATAAAACCCTGGAAAGAAGGGCTGGAGGTGACCTTTTTGTTAGATCTTTTTAAAAGTCGTCTTCCAACTGAAGCCACCACCTTTTCCTAGTCCTACCCCTCCAGGGGCTTGCCTTGGCGTCCAACGCAACGATTGGGTTCTCCGTTCACTTGGGCGAAGTTACACCTAGTCCTTCACGTTGAGCACTGCACAATTGTAGGAGTGGAAGGGGAGCCAGAGTTTGCTTCAGGCTGACGTGGTAGTACATGGGGGGGCTATAGTTATTGGACTTGTATTAAATGACCGGTCTGGTCACAGCCCCTTCAGAAACGCTTCCCAATGCTCTATCTACAGGAAAAGGCTTTGTATAGTTTCTTGGAGGATTTGCCATTTTCTTCTTCTTTCAGTTCAGCTTTTAAGGCTATTGTGGCAATCTGGTGCATTATGCTCTCACACTGAAGAAATTCTTAACAGTATTCTATTTATTTTATAGCAAACTGCAGTCTCGCCGAGTTTCTTTCTGAAAAACGGAGCTACATTTGAGATCTTTTTCACGTCCATGCTATCAGCGAAATGGGACTGCCTAATGTAATTTCCAAGCTGGGAAACTATTCTCCTGCAGGATGGCATTTAAATCTTATTTGAAAGACCAGCAGTGACATTTCACCTTTTAAAACATGTGACTCCCCCCCCCCCCCCCCCCCCCCTTTTTTGCCTTTAGAAACCAGAATTCTTGGAGTCCCGTAGGGATAAACGTATTAGCTAGAGGCTCAGCTTGATCACATCCAATTTAAACAAAACGAGATTGATTGCAAGAATCGTTTGTCATATTTAAGAACCAAAATATCATCAATATATTGTAGTTTATTAATCGAGTCAGTCAGAAATTGTTGACTAAATGTTGCTTGGTGCGAGCTTTTTATAAATTATCCAGAACATTCCCTCCCCAACCAAATTACGGTAACCTGATTTGTGTCGGACATCAGAAAGGTCACAATAGTGCACGGTTTGCGTTCTACCTCATTTCATATGCCTGTTTCAACTCCTCAGCCAATTACCAGGCTCTTTATAGGATCGGTATGCTTGGGCATGTGCCCTGTATCCCAGGCTTGTAGTACTAGAGGCCACGACTTGGACCAGAGTCCTATTCATGGCTTAATTTTAAGGACCCGTGACTTGACTTGGACTTGAGCGCTGATGACTCGGACTTGTGCGTTAACTGCATTCAGACTTGTAAATTGGAGACGAGGACTGATGGAGGTGGGGGGAGGGGCATAAGATATTTATCTACGTAAATTTTTATACTAATTTTGTGCAAGAGAATGCACATTCACCTGTTCGTACGTCATGTTCAGGAACAAACTAACGTTAATGGCGCCAAAATGCCTGGAGAGAACACCCCAGGATTGTCCGCTTTTCTTATACAGACTTCTCGTGCAGTGGGGGGGGGACGCACTGCTATGTGTTCCATGTGTAGAGGAACTATCGAGGAGACGATGGGGACAACCTCAAACTTCAATCGTCATTTGGCGAGACTCCACCCAGAGAAGGAAGTGACGCGCTCTGTTGATGGTGGCGCTTGCTTGCTGACCAATGAACTAGCTAGTGTTAACCCTCTCATGTTATTTGCCCTGTTGATAGTGGGCGGGGCTTGCTGAGCAATGAACAAACTTTTTTTTTTTTATCTGTAGCCTATTAACTAAAATGGGGCGGTCGAGCAGGAACGTTAGTCCAACACGGCAGCAGAGACTCTTTTACATAAAGGCAGCAACAGCCACTGTCAAATGGTGCGGTTGGAGTCTTGTTCTCGGACTCGACTCAATTTTCTTTAATGACTCAAGTTTAGTGACTCGTCTACAACACTGCTATATCCTAAACCAGTTCTCCGCTAAGAATAGGTGGACTAGCCTTGTATTCTTGTCTGATCTGGATCAGACATCCCCCTGCTGTTGCTTGACGCAGGGCTGTGACGTTTACGTCAACGTACAGGGGTGCCATTCGCGGACTTTTGACCTGACGCGACTTTTTGTTTTCATTGGCAGATGTATGGTTTTGATGACTTTTTTTTTTTTTTTTTTTATTGTTGATCGTTTGATCGTCCCTGAAGCCATAGGGCTGGGCTGGGAAAGGTGAATGAAGTCTTTGTCTCAGAGGAATTCTTGCCTGTCCCTAATACCTGCAATTATCATAATTATAATTGCCTTAATAATCATCTGCTGGTTAAGCAACTGCTGTGTAGCTCATGAATTTTTCAGAAGAGGTCAATCCCCTGACTTTTTATGCAGCCAGGGACGGTTTCCAAATTTTACTCGAGCTTGCTTCCTTCATCCCTCTCATTGGACACAGCCCAGGAAGCAAAGAGTTAAAGGTTGATGGCTGTGGTGGCTGGCTCTATTATGCAAGCTGTTAAGCGAAAAAGGAAGTGCATTACAAAATGCTGAGCTCAGAGGTCTGGCGTGCGGCCAAGCCTTTTCTTTTTCTTCTCCAGAGCTGAGGGCTTTCTAAGCTTCCAACCGGTGGGTTTGTCTACTGTTGAGGAATTCTGTCTCAGTCCCGCCTCCTCTCTCTCGCTCGCTCGCTCGCTCACTCTCTTTCGGTGCAGTTCAGCCTCGCTGCCTCGCCCCTTCCAATCCTTTGCAATGACCTCAGCAGCAGTTGAGCAGTTCAGCCCAGGGCCAGGCACGATCGGGGCTGGGCCATGCAGGGGAGCGGCGTTTGTTGATATTGGATGAATTGCACACAGTTGAGCCAGCTGAGGGGGGAGGAGGCAATATACGTGGGCGGATGTGCGCATGCGAGAGAGAGGGAGAGAGAGAGAGAAGGCGTGGAGAGCAGCCAGCATGTGGAACGCATCCCTTGTGGCCACATCGTCAGCTGACTACAGGGCATAAGGGAGAAACTGGAGGGAGGTGCGTCTTCTCGCTCGCTCGTTCGCCAGGCCTCTCTCTTTCTCTATTCCTCTTCTGTTCATTATTAGTCAGGTTTTCCAGTCAGTTAGCCTGGGTGTGAATTCCAGGCATACTAACCAACTGATCCGCCTGAAGGAGAAGTGAAAGCCGTTAGTGTGCTGAACACTGCATACTGTTGTACAGTTTTGCAACTTCATAGTACATTAGTCCATCCAAATAATGCAACTTTCTCCAGACGTCAGCGTTACACCTACAACACGAACGGCTTCTAGCAGCGCAGGCAGATTTGCGTGTCCAAATTGAGGAAGGATATTTCTGAAATTGAGCCATACTGAACTCTTCTTGGATGAGATACGATGCCTGCTTCCCCTTACTGTGCATGATCGAGCCATCTCAACAGAGCAGCACATGAATTTCTGTATAAATCAAAAGCTTTATGTATATTAATCTCAGGCTGAAAAGCTTTTAGCCATCTCACTGTGGCTGCGTCCTATTTTTAAACACCATTTTTTTTTTTTTACCCTCACCACTGGGGCCTACAGTGGGCTGGGAGGGGTCCCGAATAAAGAACCACATCCACCCCACCCCTCTTCTCTTGGGATGTGGACTGGCAGACTAGCGGATGAGAAAAGGCAGTCTACCCACAGAGCCTTGGTTCCTTCCTAACAGTGGAGCGTTAGCCACGTACAGCACGGCACTCGTGGTTGCCGTATTTCACACACAACCCCACACAAGTGGCCTGTTCCAGTGTCGCTGTACATCAGGGCTGAGATGTGTGTATTTTGGCGCTCTGTGGTCATTTGGCCAAGTCACACAGGTCCTTTATCTCGGCCAAATTGGCCAGTCAAACCCTGTAGAAATTACATTACCAAACTAATCCGGCTCAAATAGTGCTTTCAGATGCGTGTTTTTTTCTCTTTCAGCTAACTGCGTTTGGTCTTTTTGTTCCGTCCCACTCAGTGCCGGTGCGGAAAAGCGCTTGTGTTAGACAGGAAGCGTCTGTCCTCATCCTGTTCCCTATACAACTGCATGTGGAACTGAAACTGTTCCACATGTTCTCACGGCGAGCTTCAGCTTAATCGGGCGTCCAAGGCATGTGGGATGGAGACGTGATCCGGCTCGAGTGGTTTTAAGGCCTGGCTTCCAATTTTGTCCTGCGCTGCAAAATAAGGCCCAAGTGCAACCTGCCCACACTGTGGGGCTTTGGGGACCAGTCCAGGAAGCAGGTGTAGGTCTGTTTTTGTGTGCGTCTTGATGGGAGGGGTTTGAGGCTTGTTCAGTAGCCATCATGATGGCTTCCTCTCTCGCTTTCTAAATCGTTTTGTTATTGGAAAAGCAAGCTGGATTCGGGGGCTGGAGGTGAACGTGGAAGCTCTGCCTGGTCAGTCGGCAGCACCCAGTGTGGCAACTGGCTGTTGGGAAAACACGCCTGGGCCCCAGCTGTGCTTTTCCAAGCCCGTGGCACGCTGTTTACTGGTGGGACCACACACAAAGGCGCTCTATCTGCCTCATCAGCATCCAGTGCCAGAGCAGTGCACAACCATACGCAACGGTCTCATCAAAGAGGGCTTGGCTCTGGAAGGCTTATTTACCAAAGCTTGTATATTAGCAGGGTTTGGGGGCATACCACATGGCTGGTGTGTACAGTTCCACCATTCAGAGTGAGCTGATTGGAGACGTATCGCATTAAGCAATGCGCTGCTGTTAAACTGCTCCAAACCGGTACCTGTTGGCAGTTGGGGTTTGCCTGTAGTGTTTTCTTTCATTGGCTAAGAGCGCAGTCAGATGTAATTCCAGCCTAGAGAGCCAGAGCCCTTTTTTTTTTTTCCCCTCTCTCCTGGCTATTATCAAGCCTATCTGCTGCCTTGCTGCCTTTCAGAGCCACAGCATTGTTGGTGTAATCCACAAAACGGTGCTAGGTTTGAGGGACATTCTGTTCCTCTTTCCAACTGGTGCATGCAATTTACAAATCATGGTTTGGTCCGGTAGCTGAGTGCATCATCTTTGCCGACGAAAGCGACCCCTTAAGTCGTCGTCGTCCTCCTCCTCGGAGCAGATTCTGAGATCAGTTATAAGCTCCAAGACCAAAAACAAGTCATTTGCTGGGAATTTCCAAACTCGATTAGATAAGTATTTGAGAATGGAGAATTAAATTTACCAAAGTATCACATTTAGTGCGCACAAATTTGGGAATGCAGGATTTCATGGAGCAATTACGATAAGCATTTTCATTTGAGAACTTATGGAGCTAATTACGAATGAAAAAGTGCAAACCTCCTTTCGTCTTCACTTTGTCTGGTTATGTCTTGGGGCCGATTTAACTATATTTGGTTGCTGGTGTTTAATTTCACAGTGACATTTTTAGTGTTTTGTTTTCTTGGCTAAAGCGGCAAGCCCCGAGGAGCATGCGAGCAATCAGTCTGTCATCCGAGTTGGAACGACAGTGTTTTTTTTGGGGGGGGGGAGGAATGCTTTTAAACTGTTCCCTTGTGTTTGGGTGGTGGTAAGAAGAAAACAAACTGGTTTGTGTAGAACCACAGGCAGGAGTTTTAGTACAGGAGGGATGGTTTCTAGAACAACGCAACCTGTGGTATACAATTTTGGTTGATCGCAGTTTTTTTTTTTATTTTTTTTAAGAAATCCTCAGGAGGATAACCTTGGACAGGGAGAAGGTCAGAGTTTAATAACTAGCACGTGACATGCTGAAGGTTAATTGGTGGTGTCTTCTAATCATGGTTGAATGAATATATTGGGGGACGCAAAACATTTTGCTTTGCTTTGGTTTTACAGAGGTGGCCAAGAGAAGAACCAAAACTAAAATGAATTTGCTTGCCGCTCATAAGTGGTCAGTCATTACTATTGGAAATTACAGGCGGCTATTATTATTATTTTTTTAAATACACATTTTATATTTCAGTTCATTTCTTGCTGGCTCGATGGTAGTTTTAGAAGAAACCGAGGACTTTCTGCTCTTGCCCAAACAGGTCTTGTGTCATTCACATCTCCAGGTCATGGCTTCAGGTCATTTGTCCCTGTCCCCAAAACAATCACAATACTGTGTGTGTGTGTGTGTGTGTTTGAGAAATATGATCTGGCCGTGGACTTTCCCAACTTTCAGAACCTCTAACGTTTCTGTAATAATTAAAGTTACAGAAACACTTCCTGGTCACTTTTACTCGTGCTCCCGGAAAATACTTAACGTACTCCAAACCAATTTTGACCTTGCTATAGTATACGAGTACTAGAACACCAAACAATCTGCTACATCAGGAATGAAACGTATGTAAAGAGGCAGGAAGGTGAGTTGGGGTTTGTTACAGGAAACTAATCAACAACAGAAAATAAGCACGTCATCCTATTTTGTATTTCTTAAAGAATCGATTTATGGCTAATGTTGTGGATTATTGGTGAAACGGTTTAGTTCCCGTTATCACTTGCGTTATAGCGGCGAGCCATGCTTATGGTAACTCATCCACCTGATTTTTTTTTTTTTTAAAGGCTTTTGCGACTGAATGAATGACGTACATGTACCACTACAGGGAACCCAATCATACGTGCAAGGCAATGTGTCTCAAACACTTGACCACCGGACAGCAAAATTAGCATCTTTATTTACGGTGGGGGGTTATTTATTTATTTTATTATTATTATTTTTTTTTTTAAAGCAAACTAACATGATGTGGGGTGTTAGTTTAAAAAAAAAAAACACTAGCAGCCCTTGGCATTAAGAACAACAGCAGAGAGCCTCTGATGGGTGCAGATGTGTTTTATTCCTCTTGTACACCGGACCGTGCAAACTAAAACCAAAAAAAAAAATGAGCGTAACATGGTTGTTTGCAGAGTAATGTTTACAGACGAGGCTCTGAACATTACACACCTTGAGGGCGCAAACCTCGACAGGTTTACCAATGCACTCCAAGTCTTGTGCTAAACCGTAGTTCAAACGAAACGCTCCATAATCAACGCACGCAAACTGTACATTGTGCTTGAATGACGCATCAGGATGACGGACAGCGGAGCTTTATAACGTACCGTACTAAACCTTTGACGGAGGAACACGGGGACTATAAACTCAGCAGTGAGCTTAAGTAGCATAACAAACGCAGCTTCCTGGGCTGATGGATCCGCCTGGAACATGAGCAATGACTGACAGGTCTGTCCGTCACTTCCAAATACATTTTATATTCGTCGGGTGCTCTGCTTTTTATGCAGTACCTATCATAGATCATATATAAAAATTAAAAATTTTTATTTGTTATACAGTTGCTCCATGAAATCGAGTCGTCCACGCGCTGATGGCAAATGAGCCGGGTACGACAAGCTTGAGTGGAATAACTGTTTATTCTATCCACGTTCACTGGATTTTGAGAAACGGAGCAATTTAATTTTTTTGCAAATTCAATGAATATACAAAACATCCAACAAAATCAGTCCCGCTTAGAATGTAAACAAACCGGCGACATGACGGCAGCAATTCGTGAAAAATGTGATAATTCTTGAAAAATAAAAAAAAAATGAAAAATGCGTTCTTGTCATACACTTGTTCTATATTTTGTGGTGTTTGTTTGTTTTTATTTTATTTATTTACTTATTTATGGGGGGGGGGTTGTCTTTGTCGTGTTTTTTGGTGGTTGGCAAACCAACTTAAAGGTCCATTACCGCCACCGACTGGGCTGGAGTGCGAGACAGGATTTTTTTTTTTTTTTTTTTTTGGGGGGGGGGGGAACTATATTCTTAGCTATTTTTGTTTCTTTTGTGTATTTTGATGATGATGAAGTGAATTTTTTTTATATCTGACTTGATGCACTCTACCAATTTGTTTTTCTCTACTCATGGTACATGAGCTGATAGCCTAGTAGTAGAGTAGCCAATCAGAGCACACGATTGCTCATTTTGTGTGTAAAATATATTTAGAAAAAAAATTTTATTGAAGACTTGGTGAAAACTTTGTCACTGACTGACTGTGCCAAAGTGGTCCATGTACGTTTTGGTCACTGTGTGGGTTTTTTTTATTTTTTATTTTTTTATTATTATTATTTTATTTTTTTTTTTTTAATTTCGGAAACGGAAATGAGAAAACGAACAGCGGTGGGTTTTTTTTTTTTTTGGTTTTTTTTAATTTTAGTTTCAAAATGAAAAGAAACTCGGGGGAGGGGGTTAACCCCCTCCCTCCAAACCATTTTCCAAAACCAGAAGCTGCGGTCGGCCCACGTGCACGAGCGTCTGTTCCTATAACTGAACCACTTGTCTGGATGGACTGTCAGCTGCAAAAGCGTGGAGCGGTACGTCGTTTTCCGAAGCAATAAAAGTGTCACTCGGGGAGGAGGGTATGAGTGCAGAAACACTTGGTCGCATATTTCAGGTCAAACTTATTTGAAAGGTTATGCAAATTAAAGCAGCTGTTGTAGCCCCCTTTTATTTGGTAGAACGTTCAAAGCCGTCGCTAGCGAGTTAACAGCAAGTTCGGTCCTCTGTAGGCTGGGTAAGATACTGTTGTATGAGAGAGACGTTCATGTGAAGAGCTTCCGGTTTCAGAAAAAGCCAAAACGGGCTGGGTTTTGTTTTATTAAGGAGAAAACGAAAATGGTCATTGTTAAATTGTGCGCGCGCATGCGGTTTCTGGGCAGGAAACTCAAATGACCAAAATGTACACGGACACTGGAGACTCCTTCCAAGAGATTGTTACATGAGAACTGAGGGTGTTGGAATGAGCACTTTAATGTCATGGAAAATGAATAAACATTACTTCTGACCAATCGGAATCAAGTATTGAAGTGTAGTTTTAGACGAGCTTGGATTAAAAAAAAAAAAAGTCACATGGACGGTCAATGTTCAACGCTGCTTGTGGAGATTCATGGTCTTACCTTGGTCCAAGGTCTACAAACCTCTTGAATAAAAGGCTTAATGTGTGTTTTTGAAACCGCTGTTTGTTTTGTAGCCTCGTTGCCATTTCCAGCGCCGGCTACAGATCTGTCTTTTCGGGTCAACACGTAGGTCAGAGCTAATTGGACATTTCTGAAATGGTAATATTTTGAAAAGGGCAGCTGCGAATGAGAAAGGTTACAAGCCCGTCTTTTGAAAGCTGTAGCGAAAAGGGGAGGAGGCCATCTTTCTGTCTTTCCATCTTTGGCGCTCTACAGGACGGAGGGGATTTACGGCGAGCGTTTTGGAACGTGCTCCTCCACATTGTCCATCTTTCGAAATACCAGCTCGTCTGTACGCTTTGTCACAACCTGTTTGTATAGGAAGAATAAAAAAAAAAAAAAGACCCAGTGTGGTCATTCGTCTTCATTTACTTTGTCGGTGTATCAAAGAGTGACACACACTGCTGTCAGCCTGGAAATGAAGCGTTATCAATCTCTTTAACTTGTGTGCCTCTGGCTTCATGCTTGAAGTTGAGGAACTGGGCTTAAATCATCGTCTTTTTCCCCCCTCCCCTCCACCCTCTCTTTTTCACGTCTTCCACCTGTGAACATAACCTGCATTGGTTGTAATTACATTATTAATCCTCGTTATTAGTAACCTCAGCCGGTTGGGGCGTTGGATCGGGTGTATCCTTCCACAGAAGTACCCCTAAAGCACGTGATCAGTACATTTGCCTATTTTATGGTTTAAAAGTGCTCGAAGTATTGAAATGGAACGGTGGAAACAGTTTGCTGTTCTGTTTTGGGGAAATCAAACACTTCAGGCTTGCAGCAGCAGGAGGTGCCGGTAGGTAGGAATACGTGTAAACAAGAAAGGCGGATATTGTGTTTCACTTTATGGCGAGGGGGGCTGGACTGGGCTGGGCAGGGATAAACGGTAAACAAATTAACCAATCCTCTCTCACCTTTTTCTTCTATTGGTAGCCACTAACTTGCTTTGCTTCTCATTTGCATAAAGTTCAACTTTGTCATGTTGCTCAATGCCCCGCCTCCACCCACCATCAGTCTGCGTCCTGAATAATGCGATCGCTACCCAGTTCTTTCTTTTGTCAGAAATCGCTAAATTTCGCAGAATAACTTGCGACTGCTTTTGTCACTTTGTTGCCATGGCGAGTATAGAGTAAGGACTTAAACAAATCGATGTGCAACAAAAGCGAATAGATTTTCTCGTCCTCAAACTTGCCTTGACTTCGTATTGCTCACGATTTGTTTTTAAGCTCTTACCAGAAACACCACCACCATGACATTTCTTATCGGGTGACTCTGCTGGGTGCCTGGTGGACAGTAGTGAACCAGTACTTTTCACTTTTACAATCTGTCTGGTTACGTTTCCCCATGTGCATGCGCAGCACCATTTTAAGACCTAACTACCATGCACCTGTTCCTGATTTAGAGTGCAATCACAGCACATACTCTGTGTAAGGACTCTCAGTAACACAGACTTTTTGAATTGTACGCTCTGTACCCTGCGTCTGACGTTACCAAGCCTTGTATGTTCTATCGCTTGTCTGTGTTTTTGGACTGCGAGTATTGTATTACTGCCGATATCCTCTCTGCGCCTCGCTCAACTACTGCCTGTTTTTGGGATCTGTTTGCTAGCGTGGTTTTCATCAAACCTCTTCCTGCACTTACATCCATCAGTCACCTTTACATGACGAACTCTCAACTGTCCAACAAGCTAGTGGACTAATAAAATTGTTAACTAGGTTTATATGAAACTGTCGTGAATATTTTCTGTGAAATGGGTTGGTAAATAATGCCATGCTTTTTTATTAAATTTTTTTTGAAAAGCAAATTAATAGTAAGTGCTGGATAAAAAGACCTCGATCTTCTATAAATAAAGGCAAATTTCATTGTCAAGGGTTTTGATACGTTGCCTTGTACTTATGATTGGGTTCCCTGTGGTGGGACACGTACGTCATATGGTCACAAATCAGGTCAATGCATTACCATGTGCTATTAAAGGTAGACTGCCTTTCAGGTTTTTCAAGTGTAGGTCATGAAAAGAATTTTCCCCGACAGAGTTATTTTTGTTTAGTGGACTGAAAGCTACTGAATTAGAATCCCAGACTTCCAATTTTATTCAGTTTTTTTTTTTTTTTTTTAATAAAGCAGCGAATTTAGGGCCACATGGCTGTAAATTCTCCTATTTTTTCCTGCTTCACCATGACCCAATTCAAGATACTACGTCATGCGTGACGTGGTGGGCTTTCCCCATTCGCACAAGGCATTGTGGGATACAAATTTGAAACAGGAGAGGAAAAATGGAGGACGCGAGTGTGCGAATGAAACGTGAAAGACCGACTACAGTAACGGAAAGCGAGAAGAAAAGACATATACAAAGGAAAGGAAACGCAGGACCAAACTAATAAATATCGACGGTCAGCAAGCACCTTGGTGCGATCAGCTGTTCGTTTAGCAACAGAATGATGGAACGGCGTCGCTGCGCGGTCAAAGGTAAACCGCACACGGACTTCCCCTGTCTGCTTGACTGCGCGAAGTGAGCGATTTCATGCACGCTATTTGCTCGGGAATCCGTTCAAATTAAATAACTTCTTCCCAGCCACAGAACGGCCTGATATTTAGTGAGATGTTACAGAAATAAACATGTATTACGATGACCAAATTTTAGAGGGAACGAAATTTCATCGATTTTATGAAATCGAAAGGCCGTCTAGCTTTAAGTATGGGGCTCTAAGCTTTAAATGAACCAACAGCTGTGTGTAAACACCTGTAGGTGGAATAGAAACGAATGATATCGCTACGAATTGTTAACTTTTCCCAAATAGAAACGTAAGAAATTTGCATACATGACGGACAGACGTTCACCTGCGAAGATTTCTTTTGTGGGTGGTGTTGTCTTTTGTGTAGTAGTGTAAGAAGAAAGCTATTAGTTTGTTTTCCCGTCTTTAAAGCCCAGCCTAGATGATAACAGCAGGTTCTTGTGCTCTGCCAGTATGAAATCTGTGAGCTCCGCTGGGCTTTGCTTTAGCTAAATGCTTTAATAAAACTGACCAGTGAGAAGCTGTGTTAATTAAAGTCGTTCTAATTGTCTTGTTGCTCCAGTCCTTCCATTAAGGCGTCGGGCGTTAAGGCGGTAAATTCCCCTGGAAGCGGAGCCGATGACGGTTTAACATTCTGACGTAACCCTGCAGATCCTTCAGCACGCGTGTTGCTACGTGCCATCGGCAGCTTATAAAGTCGGGAGGGTAATTATTTGTCCAATAATGGTGATGAACATCTGCAGTTGGAAGTCAGGCATCCAGAAACGGTGTTTGATTTCACTGGGCAGCTGTGCAGCTCATCAAATGAGGAATGGGTCAGTCCATGAAATGATGTTACTTTTCATTGGTCCGGGTTTACATAATCATTTCATCTTTAATTTCCATGATTTAAAGAAATATTTAGCAGATTATCCATAAATATTGTTTGAAGAAATAAAATAAATTTTAAAAAAATGAAGTTTTCTTTTGAAATAAAGAAATGTGAAATATTTTCTTCCCCTGTGACTGGACACGGATGACCACGTTTTTTGTGACGTGGAATATTTGCTGACTTTTGGCCCTTTTCCACTACCCTTTTTCAGCTCACTTCAGCCCGACACGGCTCGCGTTTCGACTACCAAAAACCAGCACGACTCAGCTCGCTTCAGCCCTGCTTAGCCCCTAAAACTCGCACCGTTTTGGAGTAGGGCTGAAGCGAGTCAAGCCGTGCCGAGTGAGGTTAGGGGCGTGAGCAGACACTCTCCTGTGCACTGATTGGTGAGGAGGCGTGTCCTCACATGCCCACACACGCCCCGCGAGCGCGCTGGGATCTGTAAACACCGCAAACCCGGAAGAAGAAGAATTACGAGAATTTCTGAAGCCTTATGCGCCTCGCCTCATCTATACGCTCTTGCCAGTATCTGTCCGCGTTGTCGGTGACAACAAGCCACAGAACCAAGACCAGCAACACTAACGACTCCATGTCCTCCATGTTTATTGTTTACTATCCGGGTCGTGAGACTACCGCTTAAAAGCTCACTGATGTCACTGTTTGTTTGCGCTGCTTAACGACATCACGCGACGTCCACCCACTTTCGCTAACTCCACCCAATGTGTCCACCCACTTCCAGCCAGCACGGTTCAGCGCGGTTATAGTCGAAATGCAACTCCAACAGCCCCGCTCAGCCCGACTCAGCCGCGTTTGTAGTGGAAAAGCGGCATTTGAGCTTAAATAAACCTTCATTACTTTTCTGAGAATTTCAATAAAATTAGTTTCATGGTACTTGCAATTTAGTTTTACACTCACATAAAAGTTAAGAAGGTTCTATAAACTATTTAGCTTCGAATTCATCCACTAAAAATAGGTTGTGAACGTAACATTGCGATGTCCTACCGTGTTACGTTAGAAACCAGGCTTATAAAAAATGATCAAACGAGTTGAAATCATGATTGATGTTTTTAATATAAAGAAGAATATACTATAAAACGATGTAGGTAGAAAGAAATTTAAACAAACGGCAATAAAAGAAATTATCGATGTTTGTTTGTTTTTTCTCACATCCTAACTTGGCGTCCACTCACTTCCTGGTTCGTTCACAACCTGCGAGACCTATTTACTCAATCTAGGTCAGCTGAACTGACGCGAGATAACTTCTCGCGGGATCTCGTCGCCATCGATGGCATCAAAATGGCGGCCAGCAAGAGCAGGTAGGTGATATTATCAGCGTGTCCAGCAAAGTTTGTGAAATACTGGTATTTCATATTTTCAGTGTTTATGATGTTGAACTAATATTTCTAATGAATTCTTATTCAGTGTTAATGTTTAAAGTAAGCAAATAAAAGCAAAAAATTGATTTTATCAATATTTTTCCTTTATTTTTAAAAGCTTGTTCGTGTCCTTGTTACGTTAGCAACCGGGTAAATATTTATGGCTTTTATCATACATTGTAGAGCAGGAGTTCTCTTAACATCTATGTTATATTTTCTTATATGGTCAATGCTTCATGGAAATAAGTTGTTTTCAGTTGTAAATTGTTTTAAGTGACTCCCTCTATGTCACATTTTGGTAACCCCATTTCATGGACTGACCCGAATACGTTTCGAAATCGAAGACCTAGATAGTGGATTGTATGTGGTTATTTTATTGTCGAGCGATCTGGATAGTTAAGGGTCCGAAACCCTGGAGCGTTCAGTCAGACTCGGCGGTTAGATGAGTTGTCAGGTGCATGCAAATAATTCTCCAGGTTCAACAGTTAGTGTACTATAGTAAGAGGAAGAAAGAAAGAAAGTGCAGCCTTTTACGGAGTACAGTGGAAGGTGTAGCTAATGATTTCCAGGGTGCCTGAGAATAGCAGGAAGCACACGGGTCTGTCTTTAACCCGAGCAAACAGATGGTTCAGGGCTGATGAACTGTCCGGGAAACAGGAAACGGACGATGGAAGCACTGGGGGGGAGAGAAGATTGTCGTTACCTGCTTGGCCCCCTCGACCAACAGCATCCTGCTCATTAACCAGTTCCCCTGTGTGGATCACCATGCTTCGAAAATCATTAAGTGTGTGGTGAGATTACGGGAGCGAAAAAGTGCACAGGGTGTCCTTATTTCCGGTCATGGTTGAATCCCAGAGTGCTTCTTATCCCCTGTAGTCTGATTTTTGCCAGTTTATTCTCAACCACATCTGGTCAGCAGAGTGGTGTTGGGTGGGACGAGCAAAGAACACTCAATTCTCAATTTCGAACTCTTCACTCCTTTAATCCCAGCTATAAAATGTATTCATTAGCAATTATACCCCATTACATTTTTAGAATTAATTAAAAGAATGTATAATTACGCTTAGTGTTGTGGAAATGAATTGGTCCCTTTTTTTTTCCTTTCCCTTCCCCCTCGCTTGAATTGAATTAGTTTATTCAGCTTGTCAGCACAAAGTTAAAGGAGAACTGAAGGCAAGTGTGTCTCTTTAAATCAAAATTCTATTTCTCTCATTTTATTAAATATAGGAATGCATTTTTGATCGCTATTTTGTCGCTGCTATAGCAAGTTATGAGTGTTTGAAATATGCTCTGTAATATATCAGTCCATATGTCAAAGCTACGGCCGTAAACGAGATGCGTTGAGACCTGTGCGAGACGTCGTAGGACGGAAGTAAAACGTACAGCGGAAATCAAAGCGACCGACATCTGCCAACGTTGTCAAAAGACGCGCGCGCCTTCTTTCGAACGCTGACGTAATCAAGCCGGAAGTTTTGTTTGTTTTGATAGCAATCAGGAAAGTTTGAAAAAAGTAGGCAGTAATCGTCATTTAAACTCGTTTTTGTGCAATACTTCGTTTGGAAAACAGTTTTCAAAATGGCGGCACTGACACCTGGTTGACACTTCACGTTTTGAAGTCTCGCACAAACCTCGTGAAGATCGCGTGGATAAGCGACGCCTGCCGTGGACCAAACGAACTAAATTCAACACGGCTAAAAACCGAATAGGCCGATAAGTCTAATATTTAATTGCAATTAGTTGCCAATACGAGTCACGATATAAGGTTACTCAAACCGAAAACGTAATTGAATAGCATGTTAATTAAGAGAGAAAGCAAGTTTAAAAATGACTTCAGGTCTCCTTTAAAGCACAGACACCTCAAGACTCTCTTGGTAAACATTTAAAAAAAAAATTCACAGAAAACTTAAGCATAAACCTTGCACAATTTAAGTCTTTGTGATGCATCCACTAGCCTATACAAGATCTTACTCTATACACAATAACCTCAGAATGAGCGTGTTTTTAACAGTTATTCCACAAAATCGAGTCGTACGTGAGCTGATAGCCGGCGAGGCGCGTAGCACTGAGTTATCTATAAGCCATGTATGATTCGATTGAGCAGAATAACTGTTATTCTATCCACATTCACTGGATTTTGAGAAACGGAGCATTTTTAATTTTTGCAAATTCGATAAATAACTTTAGACAGGCTTCTTAAAAACCTGTCGATGGCTGGACAAATTGACTTTTTTTTTTTTGTGTGTAGAAAGAGCCGTCTTGCTGAGGTCTAGAACCGCTTTAGACATTTATTTAATTCTTCCTTGGACATTTCAGTGATGTAATTTTCAAACTTCTTTGAGCTTTTGGACCTGCCTAAAAAAAAAAAAATTCAACACATTTTAATGCTTAAAGATGAAGAATGTGAACAAACTGGTGAAATGACGGGAGCAATTTGTGAAAAATGCTATAATAATAATTCTTAGGAAAAAAATGTTCTTACCGTCATACTTTTTATTCTTTGTTTTCGAGTCGAATTTTTATTTCGTCCTCGGCTGGATCAGCAACACATGCTCGGTCATTTTGGTTTTTCTCTCCTCGTGGTATATGAGCTGATATCCTAGTAGTAGAGTAGCTAATCAGAGCGTGCGATTGCTCATATCCAGTGAATGTGGATAGGATATGTAACAAAACATCAGGTTTATAAGTTATCATTATAATGATTCGCTCATTGTTCATCTCATCTCATCTCATTATCTGTAGCCGCTTTATCCTGTTCTACAGGGTCGCAGGCAAGCTGGAGCCTATCCCAGCTGACTACGGGCGAAAGGCGGGGTACACCCTGGACAAGTCGCCAGGTCATCACAGGGCTGACACATAGACACACAACCATTCACATTCACACCTACGGTCAATTTAGGCCAAGTTTACATTAGACCGTATCTGTCTCGTTTTCTTCGCGGATGCACTGTCTGTTTACATTAAAACGCCTGGAGACGCCGGGAAACGGGAATCCGCCAGGGTCCACGTATTCAATCCAGATCGTGTCTGGTCCGGTGCTGTGTAAACATTGAGGATACGCGGATACGCTGTGCTGAGCTCTAGCTGGCGTCGTCATTGGACAACGTCACTGTGACATCCACCTTCCTGATTCGCTGGCGTTGGTCATGTGACGCGACTGCTGAAAAACGGCGCGGACTTCCGCCTTGTATCACCTTTCATTAAAGAGTATAAAAGTATGAAAATACTGCAAATACTGATGCAAATACTGCCCATTGTGTAGTTATGATTGTCTTTAGGCTTGCCATCCTTCCACTTGCAAGTGGTAAGTGACTTGCGCACAGCGGCTCAGTCCCGAATCACTGCTCGTGCACTACACTCGCACGCTCTGTGAGCTGCGCAGGGCCGGAGTGTGCACCCTCCAGAGGGCACTCGCTGTTCAGGGCGGAGTGATTTGGAGCGCAGCCGCTGAGGAGGAAGCGATGAGCCGCACTGACACATTTCAACTTGCGTGCCGAATGTGATTAGCGTATCCGTGTATTGGCGTTGCTGTGTGTACGCTAATCGTTTTTAAAAACGTTAATCTGATGATCCGCTGATACGGTCTAATGTAAACCCCACCTTAGTCATCAGTTAGCCTAACCTGCATGTCTTTGGACTGTGGGGGAAACCGGAGGAAACCCACGCGGACACGGGGAGAACATGCAAACTCCACACAGAAAGGCCCTCGCCGGCCACGGGGCTCGAACCCGGACCTTCTTGCTGTGAGGCGACAGCACTAACCACTACACCACCGTGCCGCCCGTCATTGTTCATAAACAGGAAAATGTACAGTATTGGCGCTCCCTGAAGTGTTGGGGTTGCCAAGCGTGTTGGTTTTATTCCTGATGGAAAAAGCAGAACCGGTTCAGAAAGATTTACAAAAGACCCGCTTCGCTTCCCTGCGGGATGCATACAGGAGACGGTTGATTTTTGTTACAAGTAGCACACAACGTGCTAAACGGTTAATTTCAATTTCTGCATATTTAAACAAGATGCATGATTTGAAGGATTATACAGAGTGTTGAGGTCTTATCCCACCTTTCATCCAGGCAGCATGGAGAATGAATGAATGAATGAATGAATGAATGGGAGTATGAAGTTTAACATTCTTTCAAAAGGCGTATCTTTCTTTTATTATACAGTACAAAGTACATCATCTGTCTGTCAATGAATATGAAATTGAAGGGATGTAAATTATACCGTGACTTAAGCATTTGGCCATAACCCACTCACTAATACTACAGTGGCCCTTTCACTAGTCGGTGATTTAGCTCCCGACAGAAAATCTCCAGGACCAGTTGAAAGTTTGGACACGCCTTGTTGGCTTCAATGGTTTGTCTTTTATTCTTATTAGGGCCCGTTTACACGAGGATGCTGTCGGGTAAAAACGGCTAAATATTTTATCGGAAGTGCCTTCCGTCTACACGGGGACGGCGTTTCCGAGGCTGAAAAACGGAAAAAATTGAAAACGCCTTCCAGAGTGGATAAGTTAAAAACAGCCCCCGTTGCATATCCGTCTAAACTACCCAATATGCGAAACTCTGCTCGGATCTGCTCACGTCGGGTACGCGTTTACGTCATATGCATGTCATATACTGTACATGCCAGCCCGGGAAGTAAGAACGTAAGTAAAAAAGTAAGAGCATGTCTGATTACATCGATCCAACGGACCTTCAAGCTGCTCTGGCAGCTTTAATAAACGTCCAGGAGTCCTTCGAACATCTATACCGAATCTGCACATATACCGTTAATGAACAGAGGCGGGTATAGCATGCTCTTACTTTTTTACTTACTTTCTTACTTACCATAGCCAGAGTAGTCAAAGTTTTCGCGGTGCAGATCAGACAAGATGGAAGACGTTGCGCATGCGTGCAGACATAGCGGAGGTCTTTCACAGCACCACCTAGCCACCTGGCATGCTCATCCAATTGAATTCCACACATTTATGCGTCACCGTATAGACGCAGATTTCCTCCTTGAAAACGGTCGTGTAGACACGGGAAAAAAGTGAGAACGAAAACGGACTTTTGCGTTTTTGTTTCAGACCGTCCCCGTGTAAAGTGGGCCTTAAAGTCACTTTGTCTTTAAAGTAATGATGGATGTCGTTTCTCTTTACCTAGCTGAGCGGTTCTTGACAATATGGATTACTACAGTTGTCGAATAGGACTGTTTACAACTAGGTACTTTTAATACCGTTTATATCGAACGCATTCAGAAGGCAAGAAACGGGGAAAAAATCACAGGATTTCGCTGGGGTTCAGGTCAGGGGACTGAGATGGCCAGGGCAGAAGCGTGATTCTGTGCTCAGCAAACCATTTTCGTGTTGATTTGGACATGCGCTTCAGATCATCGTCCTGCTGGAAGATCCAACGATGACCCGGTTTTAGTTTCCTGGCAGAAGCAGCCAGATTTTGATTTAAAACGTCTTTGTGTTTCATGGAGTCCATGATGCCGTGTACCCGAACAAGGTTTCCAGGCCTAAGGAAGGAAAAACAGCCCTAAAACAAATAAACATCACAGAACCGCCACTATATTTTACAGTAGGGATCGGGTTCTTTTCATTATAGCCGTCCTTCTTTTTACACCAAACCCACCTTGAGTGTTTATCGCCAAAAAGCTCCGTTTTTGTTTCACCAGGCCGCAGAACACGGCTCCAGTCAAAGTTGGAATAGTGTTTCACAAACTTCAGGTGTTTACGTTTGTGGTTAACTGACAAAGACTTTTTATTTTCCTGGCAAACCTTCCGAATAATCTGTTGGCATAGAGGTGGCGTCTGATGGTGGTTTTGGAGACTTGGAAACCCCAAGATGTTTTACTTTTTTCTTGTAATTCACCAACCATGATCCTTGAATTTTTTTTTTTTTTTTTTTTTTCCCCCTTTTGTGCGTCTCTTACCCCCCACACTGTACATGGGGATAAAATAAACCTGGGTTCTCTTCCAGGCGAGTGTGTAACAGTTCCATTTGGTGTCCACTTTTTTTTTTAATTCTTATTGCCCTGTCGGTAGAAACGGACATTTTCAGGCGAGTAGCTATTTTTTAAAACCATTCCCTGACTTACTGTATGAAGGTCCACACACTTCTCCCTCATTTGGTTTGTGTGCTCTCTTTTATCTTTCCCATGTTGATGTTGAGGGAGTTTGGCCTCTGTGTCACCTCATATTTGTTCCCCAGTTAATCAGGAAGTCCTGGATTACAGCTTGAAAGTTCCTCCACACCCCAATCAACTCAAACATGTACCATTAAAATGGGGAAACCTGCTCCAGTTACATTGTGTTCTCGATCATTTAAAGGGGTGCCAATAATAGTGGCACATGTGTTTTTGTCGAAAATTTAAATAATTTTCTTGAGGGATTTGTAACAAGCTGTGTCATCAGACAAGATCAAAGGGCGAGGCGGGTCTTCCAGTTGTTTGATTGACCAATAATAACTGTTGTAACTGAAACTCACTTTTTGTAAAAATTTTTTTTTTTTTATGCGTAAATCTGAGAAGGTGTCTAATCATGGACTGCCGATAATTGCTCTAGTTTGGTGCAAGATCACAATCGTCTTGGTGACCGGTTAATGACATCATCCGGTCAGTTAGCAGTTCTACACAAACACTTCAACTCCGCTGGACAGGACGCAGAACTCCGTTCTGCTGAAACACTCCCCCAAGAACGCGCACGGGTAATAAGAAAACTCTGCGTAGACTTGAGGCCAACTTATGCTGACAACCCAGTCCTCGCAGATAGCGTCTGCGTAGCCCCCCCACCTTCGCAGACGCTCTGCGCGCACCTCCCAAAAATTGTGACCACCGCAGAAGCCTCGCAGAGAGCGTCGCAGACAAGAGGGCTCTGATTGGTCCACTCTACATCTGCTGTACACGCACTTCCACTTCCCTACTTTCCCGGTTTGTTTTGTTTTCACGACCGCCATTTTTAAAAACATGAGCGAAGATGGAGCAGCACGAAGAGCGGTTGATCGAGGAAGTGAGGAAGTACGGACATCTATACGACTCCAGTTCTAGTCATTATAAGTAACCGGAGGATAAACACTCCACTAACCACACCCACCAACTACTCCTAGCGATTTCCCGACTTCGCGCCCCCTTGCGTTGTGGCGGTGAATAACATCGCGCACGCCTATTACTCCCCGCTCAACGATAAATTACAACCGTCTGCGAAAAGCTATCTGCGAAAGCCTTGTCGCAAGAGCATGCAGAGGCCCTTACACTCTGATCTATAAACAAACACTGCTGAAGGCCTCTGCATGCTCTTGCGACAAGGCTTTCGCAGATAGCTTTTCGCAGACAGTTGTAATTTATCGTTGAGCGGGGAGTAATAGGCGTGCGCGATGTTATTCACCGCCACAACACAAGGGGGCGCGAAGTAGCGAAATCGCTAGGAGTAGTTGGTGGGTGTGGTTAGTGGAGTGTTTATCCTCCGGTTACTTATAATGACTAGAACTGGAGTCATATAGATGTACGTACTTCCTCACTTCCTCGATCAACCGCTCTTCGTGCTGCTCCAGCTTCGCTTGTGTTTTTAAAAATGGCGGTCGTGAAAACAAACCGGGAAAGTAGGGAAGCGGAAGTGCGTGTACAGCGGATGTAGAGTGGACCAATCAGAGCCCTCTTGTCTGTGACGCTGTCTGCGAGGCTTCTGCGGTGGTCACAATTTTTGGGAGGTGTGCGCAGAGCGTCTGCGAAGGTGGGGGGGGCTACGCAGACGCTATCTGCGGCGCTGTCTGCGAGGACTGGGTTGTCAGCATAAATTGGCCTTGAGAGTTCTCCAGTAGGGTGGTCCCCCAATTTTTTATTTTATTTTTTATTTTATACATTGCCTAAAAAGTTATTGTGCGAAATTTGGTTAAGATTGAACAATGTTTAGAGGTGCCACAAAGCCATTAAAGTTTTCACTCAAGACCCAATATAAAATAATGTGGCTTATTAACTGTTTCATATTAATACAAACAATACAGTAATATAACTTCCTGTGTTCAAAGTAACAATAGCTATTACTTGTCTGTGATTTTCTAAACCCTTCGGTATTCTGGTATCTTGTGGAGATAAAGGAACACACTAAGGACTTATAGCAGAAGGAAGCTTTCTCCCAGACAGTTCCTTGGAAGTGGAACCAATTAACCAAACATAATTGTCCTTTCTGGTTTTGTGCTTTGCACCACCGGTGCTACTTGTATTACTGTTGCTAGCCATCTGAAAAACATAGAAAGAAAAACATTCACGACTTCATCAGCATATTACGATCAGCGCTCATTGTTGAAGAACCCCTTAGTGCATGAAAGTTAACCTTCCATCAGTCTATAAACTCTTCCTGCCTCTTCTTTTTCATAGAAGTGGCATATTCCCTCTAGAACTCTGACTTTTTGGGGGTTTGAGATCTTCTCTGCAACGGTCTACGCACCAACTAATGTTAAAGGGGAACAGAGGGCAATATAGAGAGTAAATATAACAATAAAACACACATTAACGAACCTTATTCAAGACTTACAAAAGTTTTTTGTTCTAAGGTTGGAAAGTTGTAGTGTTTTGAAACTAGCTCGAGCAAACTATTTCCGCAGTTTGAACAGCCCGCCATGATATTAATTTTATCCAATCAGAATGCACGTTCGTTTTCTCTGCGTAACACTCATGACGTATGTATGTGCCCAGTTGTGTTGGCTCATTGAGGTTGGGACTGGCACGTGTGAATCGGAAAGTAGGATGAATTGTAAGTGATCGGCTACACAATGCCACAGTGTGTTGCTTTCAGGACCGATGGAAAGCATAACGATCCTCCAGACGTGTCTTTTCACTCGTTTCCGCTGAAAAACACCAAGCGAGTTCGAGCTTTCTTCTCTTCTTTCGTCATCACCGGAGTCGAGAGTACCTCTCCTAGGTTCAAACTGGTACCCTTCTAAGCCATAGCCTGCTTGCAGTGTGTCTTGCAGGATCTCTTCGTATGATTCGACAGAGCTGTCGCTTTCACTTGATGCGCCCGACGCCATGATTACACGCTTCTCTCCTAGTGCAGTGGGTAGGGCTGACGTCACGGTCTTTTAAAAATGGCGACTCTTGTGCCGTTTAGCGTACCGACTATTATATTTACAATTACCAAGATATTTCGTTGTTTTCTAGTATATAAATTTGATAGGATACTTAAGAATACGTTACTTTGTCACATCAGCAACTGTATATATTATATTTGGTACCCCTTTAATGGCTTAACCCGATTTGCAACCTCGTGTGGCACCTCTAGATATTAACCAATTTTTCTGAAATTTTGCTTGTTGCCTTCTTTTAGCCTATGTAAAAAAAAAAATGGTAAGGTGGTCGGAATGTTTTGGTAAAAAACAAATTTTTCCCATACATTTCGGGACAGTCATCATGTTAAATGAACCACTGGAGATGGAATATAAACTCACGATCAGCAGTTTGAGGGAAAACCCGGACGTCCTTATCGCAGGCAAGCATGATGGAAAGGTCACGGGCATGTTTTTACTTCTCAAATTCACCGATATTTCATGACCACCTTGTCGAAACCTACTTTGTTTCTTACTCTTTCGTTTGACAGCCGCCATTTTGTATCTAAACGCGTGTTTGAGAAGTCACGTGAGGTGTCGATAATAGTGATCACTTTCACTGGTGTCCACCATTATCGACACCCTGTGGAATTAAGGGACGTTTTGGATCGATCTTGGAGTATATGGAATTGGACCAGAATTAAATTCCTCACATATATATATATATATATATATATATATATATATATATATATATATATATATATATATATATATAAAAATTAAATTTCCATTCAGAATTTTTTTTTTTTTCCTTTCCTCCGCAGTTTGTTGTAAATATCGACCACAGATTACAATATCAGTAGACATATATTTTATATTTTGGTTCGAGGAATGAGATGCGACCTTTGACCTTGCTTTTCATGTGGTTACAATCTCAATTCCCTGTTGGCATTTCTTGGTAAACGCGATCCACGAAAATATTTAGAAAGTGGAACAAAGATTTTCTGACGCAGGCTAAACATGATCAGTTCACTTGTTTACAAACATGAGAATGACTTCCTCATTTACGTAAACACCGACATCCATATGTTTTGAGATTTTGTACTAAATGCAGGTGTGTGTAAAAACAAATTTTAAACAAAAACTGTTAATACCATACTGATTTTTATTTTTTAATAAATAATCATCTGGGGGTGGCACGGTGGTGTAGTGGTTAGCGCTGTCGCCTCACAGCAAGAAGGTCCTGGGTTCGAGCCCCGGGGCCGGCGAGGGCCTTTCTGTGCGGAGTTTGCATGTTCTCCGCGTGGGTTTCCTCCGGGTGCTCCGGTTTCCCCCACAGTCCAAAGACATGCAGGTTAGGTTAACTGGTGACTCTAAATTGACCGTAGGTGTGAATGTGAGTGTGAATGGTTGTCTGTGTCTATGTGTCAGCCCTGTGATGACCTGGCGACTTGTCCAGGGTGTACCCCGCCTTTCGCCCGTAGTCAGCTGGGATAGGCTCCAGCTTGCCTGCGACCCTGTAGAACAGGATAAAGCGGCTAGAGATAATGAGATGAGATAATCCTCTGGATGTCGAATTGTGGAACAGTGTCACGTGACCTGATATGCTAAGTAATCGGGAATCAACTCCTCTCTTCCCCCCCCCCACCACTGGAAGTTTGAGTAACTGTTCATGCGCAATTTATGTATTGAAAGTCTTCTCTTCGATTGGAACGGCCTAAAGATCGTTAAGGTGTCGATGATTGATTGATTGATTGATTGATTGATTGTAGCCGTCGTGCTTTTTTTTCCTCTTCGTAACTAAAGTGCGTGTGAACAAATGAGTGGACTAAACCACTTATACGGTCTAGACGGGAGTGTGAGTCTCCAGTTAGTTAGTTCACTCCATCTGGAGTTAAAGGTCGATTTGAGACGTGCCCGAGGGAATCCGGTCTGCTTCGGGTTGAACGCCGTTGGTACGAGCCAAGAGTAAGGGTTCTACGTGAACTACTGGTGTGTGTGTAAACCAGACATGAAAACGCGTGAGCGGCCGCTACGTCTCCTCACACACACATACATGTCAACCTATACGGAATGTCCGTATTTTATACGGATTTGATTCAATAAACGTAGTATACAAGCGTATAAATAAAGTTATACGGATTCTTTAAAAAAAAAATTCAGTATTTATTTAGAACTATAATCAATTCCCACGATGATAAAAGAACGCATAACATTTACAAACGTACTGTACACCACAGACAGCCAGTAAAGAGTCTTATGAAATCGCGCGTTATCTTGTGGTAGCGAGACTTCGTTCCACTTTTGATCATGCGCACACCGCATTGCGAGAATCCCGCCAACCGTGAAGTCATAGACGCCGGCTTCTGCATAGAATCATACGTCATCCTCGCCCGAGAATAAAGATGCCTCATTCATGTGCTGCGTTTAACTGTACCATCAGGTTTACCGTCCAAACGAGATCACATGGGATTACCTTTCACAGGTGAGACTGGAAAAATACTTTTCATTGTATTTGGTCATTATAACGTAATTTTACGAACAGATTTTTCTGGCTTTGTGGCTAATATGAAGTCTTGCGCATAATAGCTGCTCGGTGAAACCTGTCTCCGAACAACGAAGTATTTCCTTCGTAACTACGCTGATAACACTTTGTGGTTTTGTCAAACATTGGAGCTTTGTATTCATTCTGAAGGTTTATTGTTATTAATATTGAATAAAAAGTAACTGGGATATATCATTGTTAATTATCATTCAAATTTTAGGTAAATTATTTTAATTTGCATCTTATACGGATTTTATAAGGGAAATACGGATTTTGGAGGTTGGTTATACAGGTTTGATTGACCAAAGGTTGACATGTATGCACACACCATGATTAAGGTGGGGTTTACATTAGACCGTATCAGCGGATCATCAGATTAACGTTTTTAAAACGATTCGCGTGCACACAGCAACGCCAGTACACGGATACGCTCGGCTCCGCAGGCATCCTGCGCTCCAAATCACTCCGCCCTGAACAGCGAGTGCCCTCTGGAGGGTGCGCACTCCGGCCCTGCGCAGCTCACAGAGCGCACGAGCAGTGATTCGGGACTGAGCCGCTGTGTGTGTGATCCCAGTGCATATCGGGCATGCGCGTCACTTACCACTTGCAAGTGGAAGGATGGCAAGCCTAAAGACCATCATAACTACACAATGGGCAGTATTTGCATCAGTATTTGCAGTATTTTCATACTTTTATACTCTTTAATGAAAGGTGATACAAGGCGGAAGTCCGCGCCGTTTTTCAGCAGTCGCGTCACATGACCAATGCCAGCGAACCAGGAAGGTGGATGTCACAGTGACGTTGTCCAATGACGACGCCAGCTAGAGCTCAGCACAGCGTATCCGCGTATTCTCAATGTTTACACAGCACCGGACCAGACACGATCTGGATTGAATATGTGGACCCTGGCGGATTCCCGTTTCCAGGCGGTTTAATGTAAACGGACAGTGCATCCGCGAAGAAAACGAGACAGATACAGTCTAATGTAAACTTGGCCTAAGTCATCTCGTTAAAAGCGCAGCGTTTGGATGATAGTTCGTCTGCGTATTTTGTTCTGTATCCTCCAGCTTCTTGTTGCAAAATAGCTTCTGTTTGGGCTTTTTGTTGTGGGATTTTTTTTTTCCTCTCTTCTTTTACTTCCTGCCTCCAAGCAACTGCTTTTTCTTGGGAGATGAAATATTTTTAGCAATGCAGGGAGCGGGCAGATAGGTGGCTAGCGCAAGGTCAGCACATAAAGCAGAGAAGTGAAATGGGAAAAAAAAAACGCAAATATGCAGCCCCCACCTTTTGGTTTTGGTTTGATCTACTCCAGCTCCAGTTTTGTTGTTCAGAGAGCTGAGCGGAATCGAAAGCCGAGCATTGTGCTGTAAAGGCAAGAATATAATGGACAGGAAACGGAGATGTAAAGTAGGGCGTGCGTGTTGGGGGGGGTGGGGTTGAGGTGAGGTCTCATAATGTATTACCAGCATGTAACCACATCAGAGAGGGATTGTACTGTTTTTCTGCTCTATATGACTCGTAAGACAATCCGTGCCGTGCTCTCATGCTGTCGGACTCGCCGAGTCGACTCGCTGAGTCGGGAGTGACTCATTAGCGTCTACTTCACTTCCTAATCAGCATGTGACGACTTCTCCGCCTCGCTTGGTCTGACATCAAATGCTATTCAAATGAGCAGCAGATCCCCCCCCCCCCCCCCCCCCCCCCCAAGCCCTTTGTAGTGGCACACGCCAGTCATCTTGCATCCCTACACACACACACACACACACACACACACACATCTGTTCACCAACAGGGAATAGGAGCCCTCACTTCCTCTTCCTGTCTTTCTCTGCCTGTCTGGACTCTTGTTGTGCAGTTTAGTATTTTCTTGTTTCCCTGCTGTTTTTATCGACTCTTTAACAATAAGTGCATCCCAAGCTGTACGCTAACTGCGAGGTATAATTATAAAGAATCTATTTAAAAGCACCCAGTGTCTCTCCCACTCAGGTTTTTAGTAAGACGAATGGTATCGACGGAAATTTCCTGAGTAATATAAACGGTATTTATGGAAATTCCCATGTTTGGGCTGATCCTGATGTTGGCTGGGAGTGTAAATAAGGGATGAAGGTCAAATTAACTTTTTTTTTTTTTAATCTATTTATTTGATTCACAGCCAGCAGTCTTTTCCCCTCCCCTCCCCTCTCTCCTTGGTTACTCTTGGTTAAAATGACCCAGACATGATCTGTAAACCTGACTGTGATCTAAATTGTTAATTCAAGAAATGAAATCAAACCATTCTGTTCATGCTGCTGCTTGCTACCAAATCCAATGATGTCGTCATATTATAATATTTTTTTCTCTCTCTCTCCCTCCCTCGTTCAGGTTTTCATCTCAGCGGCACGGTGACGGAACCAGCCACGCCGTCCGAACCCGAGATGGTGTGCAGCGTGGCCATCAGCTTCGACCGCTGCAAGATCACGTCAGTGACGTGCAGCTGCGGCAACAAGGACATTTTTTACTGCGCTCACGTGGTAGCGTTATCGCTGTACCGCGTGCGGCGGCCCGAGCAGGTCAAACTACACCTGCCCATCTCCGAGACGCTCTTCCAGATGAACCGCGATCAGCTCCAGAAGTTTGTCCAGTACCTCATCACCGTGCACCACACAGAAGTCCTGCCCACCGCTCAGAAACTCGCCGACGAGATCCTGTCCCAGAACTCTGAGATCAACCAAGTACACGGTGAGCGGAGACTCCATTCCATTCCATCAGGGTTCTTGTTTGATTCCTTAGTGATTGTACACTCGGCGGCCACTTTAATAGGAACTCGTTCCTCAGTCTAAGATTCCTGTTCTTCACAGGACTGGAACCCGATGTGATCTTCCTCTGCCGTTGCGTTCTGAGACGCTTTTCTGCTCAGCACGGTTGTAAAGAGTGATTATAGGAGTTGCTATATCCTTCGAGCAGCTCAAACCAATCTGTGGTGGGTTTCCCAAAAGCCTCTTAACGCTAAGAGCATCTTAACTAGGAGAGAGTGTGTCCGTTGTGCTGCTCGCTCTCCCGTTTAACGATTATCTTTGTGCTGCGATGCTTTCGGGAAACTCTGCACTGGCCCTTTTCCTCTGGTCAGTGTGATGTTTTTGGTTTTCGCACCATTCTGTCTGTAAACTCTCGAGACTGGTGTGTGTGTGTGTGTGTGTGTGTGTGAGATCAGCAGTTTCTGAAATACTCTAATAAACCAGTCCATCTGGCCCAAACCAACACCCGTGGCATGGTGAAGGTCAAATTTGAGAGAGCACAACTCTTTCCCCCCCCATTCTGATGTTTTGAAGTGAACATTAATTACCTGAAGCTGTTGATTTTTGTATCTGCATAATCGTGCTGCTGTCAAGGGATTGGCTGATCAGAGAGCCGTGTCAAACAGCAGATGGATGGGTGTTCCTAATAAAGTGGCCGGCGAGCGTGTATTGTGATGCTGAATACGGTCTTGTTGTTTAATCTTAACAAAGAGCGATATTAAGGAGCGCTCAATTTTACAGCCAGCTCTCCCGTAGTATCCGCCTCTTTTTATTCCACTGCTGTGTCCCTGGCAGTGATGTAAAGCTCAGAGGGTAAAAGACTCCGACTCGGTTCAGCCGGCGCGAGGCACAATGGCCCGTATTATATTTCACTTTTGTCGGGAAAGGGGAAATCTAAAGCGGATGTTCCAATTATGGGGAAAAAAAGGCAGTTAACGGGCACGTTTTGGAAGCGGGGAGGGGGGGGGATCTTTCATCAAGGCAGGCCTGTGTGAGGTCATGGCTGGAATGCAGGAAGTTGACTTGATGTGGTGCTTTGTAAATCTTTTATAACAAGACTGTAAGCATTTAAGCCATCAGACCTCCTGTCACCCCCCCCCCCAAGCTCTGGGTTCCGGGGCTTCCTCACCACCCTGTACACGTGTGGGTCTGGAAGTTTTTATTTATTTAAATATATAAACCGGGGCGGCACGGTGGTGTAGTGGTTAGCGCTGTCGCCTCACAGCAAGAAGGTCCTGGGTTCGAGCCCCGTGGCCGGCGAGGGCCTTTCTGTGTGGAGTTTGCATGTTCTCCCCGTGTCCGCGTGGGTTTCCTCCGGGTGCTCCGGTTTCCCCCACAGTCCAAAGACATGCAGGTTAGGTTAACTGGTGACTCTAAATTGACCGTAGGTGTGAATGTGAGTGTGAATGGTTGTCTGTGTCAGCCCTGTGATGACCTGGCGACTTGTCCAGGGTGTACCCCGCCTTTCGCCCGTAGTCAGCTGGGATAGGCTCCAGCTTGCCTGCGACCCTGTAGAAGGATAAAGCAGCTACAGATAATGAGATGAGAAATATATAAACCCAATATAAGATGTATAAGACAGTAGTGAGAGCAGCTGTGATGTATGGATTGGAGACCGTACCCTTAACGAAGAGACAGGAGGTGGCGGAGTTGAGGATGTTAAGGTTTGCGATCAAGGTTGGACAGGATAAGGAACGAGCACATCAGAGGGACAGCACATGTGGAGAGCTTGGGAATGAAGCTAAGAGAGATGAGACTGAGATGGTACGAGCACATCCTGAGAAGAGATGCAGAGCATGTTGGAAGGTGAATGTTGAGGATGGAGCTGCCAGGTAGATGAAAACGAGGAGATACATGGATGCGGTGAGAGAGGACATGAAAGTGGCAGGTGTGGTAGAGAAGGATGCGGAAGACAGGGAGCGATGGAGACGAAAGATCTGCTGTGGCGACCCCTAATCGGGAGCAGCCAAAAGATGTATATATAAACCCAATATCTGCCAATTCTCTCTCACTCTGGTCACGGACCGGATTAGAACGGAGTATTGCGCCGTGTCCAAAATCACTCCGGACTCACTACATGGTGAGGTTGCCAGTTTGTAGTGCTGTCTGAATGTGTTGTGAGAACTATTACACCCTATATAGTGCACTCAAAGTATCCCACAATGCATCACGAAAAACAGTGTACAACCGATGGTCACGAACCAAGCAATATATCCCATCATGCATTGCGGCCGCGCCGAAAAATCAAATTTGATTTAATAAAAGGCAGCGGCGAAGGAGGAGTATTCAGCCTTGCTTTAAAAGAACTGAACAATGCAGCAGACACAAAGTAGCGTGGGAAATCCCATGCTGCTTTGCACAATCGTTCCGATCTGAAAAGACAGCATGGAAACTATGGTCTAAAGGCTCGCCTGAGTTAGGGAGCCAATCAGAGAGTGGGGAGGGGTGGAAAGACGGTGACGCGTACTACTCGACAAACGGAAGCTTGTAGTTTATTTGGGACTGTTTACGGATCACATTTAACATGGCGGCGAGCGATACGAACCAAACTTTCGATCAAGCTTTAGACACGGTTCTGAATAGTTTAGAGCGAAAGTTTGTTTTAAAAAAAAAAAAGGAACAGTTTTGTTTTGCCTTCTCTTTCCTTCTCTTCTTCGCCTCTTTGTCTTCTTCGTCGCTCTAACTACGTCACCGGGTACAACTGCCATGATTGGCCATGGGCTACGTATACGCCAAATGATAGACATTCGCAACGTCCAATAAACGGCCGTTGACAATCGTAAACCACACCTCCCCTACGAGAAATTCAATAGGCGGATTCCAGACCATATTTCACTTGTGGTATGGTCTGGTGTTAACCAGACTAGACACAAAGTACTTTTGTATTTATTAATGTAGGAAATCCGCTCGGTATAATATGGATTTATCACAAAAATGTATGCATGGATTTATTTTTGAATGAACCCCCAGCCAGCTGACTGATCTGGCACGTTTTAATCATACGCCAGTAATGACGTTAATAACAGCGCGACGGAGTAGTGTCCAGAAGTTCTTTTTAAATTTAATCGGGTAAGGAGTAGTGAACGAGTGAGTGATTTGGGACACAGCGTTAGACTTGGCTTGTTCTGGTGAAGTCAGGTGGCTATAAGGAATTCTCCGATATGTGGATTTTCTGTTTTGCTTCGTTTATTAGCGTTCATGTGTTAAGCAGTGATGTAATTGCTTGTGTATTAGGAGCCCCAGACCCCACAGCAGGAGCCAGCGTGGACGACGAGAACTGCTGGCATCTTGACGAGGAGCAGGTTCGGGAACAGGTCAAGCTCTTCCTGTCCCAGGGCGGCTACCACGGCTCGGGCAAGCAGCTCAACCTCCTCTTCTCCAAGGTAGGAGCATACCCCTGAGGTTCTAGAGTTCATCCGATTCCGTTATAACGTGTCCCATGGTCTTTCTTCCAGCTGTGGATTTTTACTTAAAGCAATAAAAAAACTTAACATCTTCAGCTCTTTTGAATCATCTTGAAAAGCTCTCTGCTGGATTATTGAACCTGTATCCTATATCTATTGACGTTTTGTACTTGTGTGGTTTTTTTTTCTTTTTTTTTTTTTCCCCTCATCATTTGAGGAAGCTGATCTACAAACACAACCTATGCACCATACGTCTTCCTGCTTGTCGCTGCATATTTGTTACATCCTGCCCTCAGAGCTGTTTTTCAGTTTCTTTGATGGTGCTGATTTGTTTCTGTCTATTTCCACGTCTCGTGCACTTGCTAACCCACTGGAACGAAAACACACCCACCACATATGAGACAGTGTGGCATAACTGACACTGATGTAAACACAGGAACACGCACACAGTTGAGGTCTTGGTAGTGCACGATGAAGCTGGACTGGAGATTTGTTGGAATGTAAAGAAGGGGTCTTGATTGTGTTGGCTAACCAATAAGCACACGTGTGTGTGTGTGTGTGTGTGACTTCTACAGGTGAGGGAGATGCTGAAAATGCGCGACTCAAACGGCGCACGCATGCTGACGCTGATCACAGAGCAGTTTATGGCCGACCCGCGGCTGGCGCTGTGGAGGCAGCAGGGCACCACCATGACCGATAAATACCGCCAGCTCTGGGACGAACTCGGTGAGTAGAACCTCCAACTCCAGTTCCGATTAATAATTAGCGACCGAATAGTGAGCACTAGTTTACGACTTATAAGGAATAAAACCTCAAAAACGGCCGCCTGCTGTTCAGACAAAAACAATCCCTGTACCTGAAGAATTATCCCCTTAATTCGGGTTCATTGTGTAACTTGGAATGGATGGTTTTAGCATTAAAGCTAGACCGCCTTTCAGATTTTTCAAGTTTGGGTCATAAAAAGAATTTTCCCCGACACTTAAATTATTTTTGTTTCGTGGACCGAAAGCTACCGAATTCGAATCGCAGACTTCCAATTGTATTTATTTATTTTAAATAGAACAATTAATGAATTTAAGGCCGCATGGCCCTAAATTCTCCGCCGTTTTTTTTCCTGCTTCAGCATGACCCAATTCAAGATACTACGTCATGCATCACGTAGTGGGCTTTCCCCGTTCATGCAAGGCATTGTGGGATACAAATTTGAAACAGGAGAGAAAAACAAAGGATGTGAATGAAACGTGAAAGATCGACTATAGTAATGGAAAGCGAGAAGAAAAGTTTTAAGCGAAGGAAAGGAAACGCAGGACCAAGCTAATAAAGGTCAGCGAGCACCTCGGAGTGATGAGCTGTTCATTCAGCGATAAAATGATGGACCTGTAGTGCACGCTGAAAGGTAAACCTGTAGATGGCAGTAATGCAACACTGTGGATGCCAGCTGCTGGAAAACCCAAAAGAAGGTGGTAAACCTGCGCATGCGCACACGGGCTTCCTCTGTCTGCTTGACTGCGTGAAGCGAGCGATTTCAGGCACATTATTTGCTCGGGAATCCCCTCAAATTAAATAACTTCCCAGCCACAGAATGGCCTGATATTTTAGTGAGATTATTACAGAAATAAATGTATCTCGTCTCATTATCTGTAGCCGCTTTATCCTGTTCTACAGGGTCGCAGGCAAGCTGGAGCCTATCCCAGCTGACTACGGGCGAAAGGCGGGGTACACCCTGGACAAGTCGCCAGGTCATCACAGGGCCGACACATAGACACAGACAACCATTCACACTCACATTCACACCTACGGTCAATTTAGAGTCACCAGTTAACCTAACCTGCATGTCTTTGGACTGTGGGGGAAACCGGAGCACCCGGAGGAAACCCACACGGACACGGGGAGAACATGCAAACTCCGCACAGAAAGGCCCTCGCTGGCCACGGGGCTCGAACCCGGACCTTCTTGCTGTGAGGCGACAGCGCTAACCACTACACCACCGTGCCGCCCTAATTAATTTATTTATTAATTTATTTATTTTTAATGAAATCAAAAGGCCATCTAGCTTTAACGTTCGGTTTTGGCGTAGTTTAATCCCAAAGCCGCTTCCGTCGCCGCCCTACACATTTTGCTCCCGATCAATATCGAATCTTCTTTTTACACGCAAGTCCACTCCTCCAGGGCTTTGCGCCTGCAAGTGCATTCTTATAATGCAGGCTCAAGAGGCTGGAGCGGGACTCTGGACAGGATCAGCGCGTCCGCCTTCCATTACGACTTCGCCGCATCGTCTATAAGGGTTAAAAACGCCGGTCACCTGATGCAGCAGAGGAGTGAAAGTGGATGGGTTTGTAATCACACAAATTGTGACTGGCTCGCCGCAGCATCATGCCTGCCAACGCTGTAAGCGGCGTCATGTTTCGCCAGCGGGCACATTAGAGCGAGTCTGGGTTCCTGGGCATGAAGAGAGATAATCAGGATCCAGCATGGAGAGAGGGAGAGAGAAATGGGTGTGGTTTTTTTTTTTTTAAGTGCACTATTAAAAGAGGGCCTTTTGTATCCATATTAGAGTAAAATATTGACGTATATTAAGAAGACAACACCTGGAAACTAACATTTAATATGCCTGTGAAGCATATTTAATATCCAAACCTTCATGTCATGAAATTTATTTTTTTAATTTATTTCAGTTTCACTGAAAGGTTTGAGTCATTTAAAATAATATTTATCACTATAGCAGATGCAGGCTTTTTTTTTTCTTCCCTTCTTCCCCCTCCCTCCCCATCTCTGGCAGCCATTTTGTCTCGGGTAAGTCTTGGAAAGGAGAGGCCCTGTCTCATTAAAGAGCAGGAAGGAGAAGGCCGTGTCCGATCCACCTTCGTCTCTCTCTCTCTCTCTCTCTCTGATGAATCGCTAGTCCTGTCAGCTCCGTAATTGGAGAGGCCTTCGTTATGAAGGCTGCTCCCCCTCCGCCACCTCCAGCCTCCTGACAGGAGCGATAATGCTAAGACTGTTTCATTAAATCCTGGACACTTAATGTGACACCAGCGGTCAGGTCTGCACTACGGGGGGGGGGGAGGCTGGGAAAGGAGAAGTAGTAGTGCTGGAAATAAGGGAGCGATTACAGTGTGGATTTATACAGCCACAAGAGAACAAAGGCGTGTTTGCTTCAGACAGGCCTGCGTGCGTGGGTGGGTTTGGTGAAGGACGCTGTGGGTTCTGCGCTTGCGCGTGCGTGTATGTGTAGGGGCTAGAGATAAGGGCAGGTTGATGGAGACGCGCCGCGAAGGTTCGTGAAAGCAGCAGCTCGAGGGTGGAGGAAGGGAGCGTATTCACGTGTGAACATATTCAGCGAAGCTCAATATTGTTTTTAATTAATCTGCACTGCTGTGAAACAGAAGCCTTTTCATCTAGGAGTCGGCGTTTCAGTAGAGCACAGGGAGGAAGTAAAGGAGGGAGGGAGGAATTAGGCCAAGACTCGTTTCTGACATAATTACACCAGCAGGTTCTAATCCTTTACGTTAACCCAGGCTCATAGCTGGAAACTCCAGCGACAGGAAGAAGGTAAAGGCATGGAAGATGTTCCGTCACGATATAGCATCATGTTTAATATTCACACACCGGCTTATCGGGATCTCCATCATAATGAATTACAGCTGCCTGCTCTCCCTCGCCATATGCGGCGCAATACACACCGACGCTTCTCAAGGGCTCGCTGGCAGGGAAGAGCGGGAGTGGTGGCACACGTTCATCCTGAGAAGGAGAGCAGAAATATCCTGTTGATTAGTGTGTGGGGTCATCAGACGTAACCAAGGGGTCAGAGAAGTGAACCTGCAACCTCTGACGAAGTGATGGTCCGAGCGAATGCGTGGTAGTGGGTGGGGTTTTTTTTAATAATATTTATTAAAAATGTGTATTTTAAATATTCAAGCAGTTCTCTAAAGCAAACTTGTCCAGCTGCTCCACTGTGCTGCACTTTTGTCATGGCAAAACAAACGCAAACAGCGGACATAGACAGATGGATATCATCCAACTCTTGATATCCAGATCATTATTTTAAAAAATGACAAATATTCTTGCAGTGTTGTACTGCTTTTCCTTTCAGAAAAATGAAACCGATTTGTTTGCAGATGCATGACAAATTAGCGGGAATTATATTTTTAATTGCTTTTTTAAATCAATTTATAACTAAAAGATCAGTCTTGAAAATTATTTTAATCAATAATATTTCAGGATACCAGTATGGTCATTTTACTTTATTAAAAAAAATGCAATTTTATTTTTTAAAAATATCTTATTTTAAAGTATTCCAGGAGTCCTAGCAGTGCTGTAATTCTTACGCAGCTACTACTTTTTTTTTTTTTTTTTTTTAATAAAAAGTCTTATATATTAGATTTGCAGATATCTGACCCATTGATACAAGTCAGAGGGACTTGTACGCTTTAACTGTGTTTTTGTTTTTTTTAAATAAATAAATGAAATGTATTTGAAACATGTCCTTGCTCTACTACTTGCTCATCTGCTTCATTGCCATGTTTCCTTGAAAAGAAAAAATAAATTAATAAAAATAATTTGTCTTTTGTAAATTATCCAACCCATGTCTGAGGAAATGGTGTATTTTAAAAATATTTTTAAATTTTAAAATGAATATCCTAGCTGTTTCTGGATGTGTAGTAATACTTGCACCGCTGTACTATCAAAACCGTATATATTTAATTAAAAAAAAAAAAAACGTGCATGCATCTTGTGCTGAACATCGCAAAACCAGACCTTATCATCCATCAGCCTTCTGTTCTGAAAACGGTTTATTCCAGTGTATATGAACTGATAACACTTGGTCTTCTTTCTGTTGTCCTCGATGCCCAAACAAAAGGCGCACCAGCTTTCCTGTTCTCTCCTCTCCCCTCCCCCCCCCACTTCTCACATCATCTCAAACATATTTCTTCAGTTCATCCCTCCCTCACACCTTCTCTCTCTCTCTCTCCCCCATTCGCTAACCCCTTTGTCTGCCTTCACCCCCCACCTCCCACCAATCTCTAATTGTTCCTCCGACATCGTATTTCTTGTGCGCCCGTCTCCCCGTGCGCGCCGCCCGCTGCAGGTATTCTCTGTATGTTATTGTGGCACGCTCGGGGAGTGATTAAACCATCGTACATGATCCGTATTGCACGGGCCTCTCGCCGGGGTCCATCCATCACAGCCTAATGCAGCCGGCCGCATGACTTACAGCTCGCATCTCCGTCTGGAACAGCCAGCTTGGGAGACGCGAGCAGGTTTTAACCCTGAGAGAAAGAAAGACGCGATCGATTCAGAACTCGTTCTGTCATTTTGGGTTTGGACACGTCGCTGGGATGTATAACCTCTAACCGAGTCGCCCACCACCAGGGAAGTTTAGCGGGATAATGGTGTAAGCGTGGCGGTGCATCCATCTGCAAAATTCTGAGGGGAAAATGCCTTCACTTTACTCCTGAACGCTTTATTACCTTTTATTACGTCTTGCTCTGCCACCGAGTGCCAAAGCCGAAGATGAAATACCTGTTATAGGTTTTTAGGGCCGTCGTCTCTAATTGACCCCTTAAAAAGAATCTATCACAGTGTGTCAGGCCTCAGGAACCGTCAGAGAATACACACAGAAGACAATTATGCCAGGGCTGCTAATGAGCGCTGTGCAGATTTGGCAGAAAAACGAAATGAGAACGGTGGGAGGCTCGGGACATTTAGCTTTAGCATCGAAAGTAAGGACTTGGCCGAGACGGTTAAAGGTAAACATCCTCACGGACCCGTTTCTGTCTCTGAAGTGATAAAGCTTCGGATGAACTGAATACGGATTTTTATCTGGGCATCATGTACCGGGCATCATCTCACTTTTCTGCTCCATTATAATTAAATCGAGTACGGAAAGTGTGAGAGAGAGAGAGAGAGAGAGAGAGAGACGAGGATACAACCCAGTTTTGTGTTAAATGGTTTACGATTAATATGGACTCTCCAGTTTTACTGAAGTCAGGTTTGGTTCATGTTTCAGAAAAGAAAGTGATGCACAAGTAAAAGAGGAGAAAAGATTCTCGGGAAACTTGTTCTGCATGGACCTCGTTACTTGTCCTCATCTGTCTATCTGTCCTCTCTACCTCCCTCCCTCCTGCTTTCTCACTGTTCCTCTCTTCCTTTGTCTCTTTTCCCTTGTTCTCTTTTTATCCCTCTTTTTTTGTTCCTGTCATCCATATCTCTCTCTCTCTCTCTCTCTCTGTGTTGTGCTAACCTTTTCTTTCTCTCTCCCTCGGTGGTGTGTGCTAATATCTCTCTCTCTCTCTCTCTCTCTCTCTAGGTGCATTGTGGATGTGCATCGTATTGAATCCTCACTGCAAGTCCGAGCAGAAGGCCTCGTGGCTCCGGCAGCTCAAGAAGTGGAACGGTGTGGACGTTTGCCCCTGGGAGGATGGTAACCATGGCAACGAGCTGCCCAATCTGACCAACGCTCTGCCTCAAGGTGCCCACGCCAACCAAGGTGTGTGAGAATGTGTTCAGGGGTGTGTAGAGACGAAACTCTGCCTTTAATCACCCCAGAAATCTGCCCACGCCTCCATTTTATTGGGCTTTGAGAGACTAATTGAATGGAATAACGATGACTCCTCTTGCTCTTCCATGCATTTTTGTCTTCACTTTGCATTTCTTAACCCACGGCAGAATTAAACAGAGAGCCTTTAATGAAACTTTTTTTTTTTTTTTTTTTTTGCGTTTTGTGCTTTTGTAAGGGCCAAAATGTCTGTAAGGAGTCTTTTGTTATAAATATTCATTTCCGCTCTCTAATAATTGTGAGAAATGATCTCTCCAAGGCAGTGCTTTGCTTTGTTCGGAGTTTTCTGAGCTGTGCCAGGGGCATGAATATGGAGGAACGGTATTACAGGACCCTAATTATTATTATTGTGTTTAAAGCCATTTTGCGCTTACATTGATCATCGTTGTGTTTTCACAGCTCGCTTTAGAAGAATGTTATGTGATGCATCACCTCAAATGTGTGCCATGGATAACCTTTACAAACTGCAAAGTGAGCACCAGAAAAGGTTTTAAAGGGAAAAATGATGGCCAGCAATTGATTCAGTGAAAATGTACACCAGTAGCTTTCTGTGTAATAAATGGAAGTTCAAGTACTAGACCCGCTAATGGAGCCGAGCTGGATAACTGGTTTGTGTTGGTTTGTAAAATGCTGGAATGGAATTTAGTGAATGCGTGTCCATTTGCTCCATCTGTGTTGATGTCCAGGCTTGCTTTGTCTACACCTGCCACAGTAAGGGGGGGGGAAAAAGGGGTTTTAAGCTTTTCAGACGTTATGACTGCAGATCATTCCTTCCTCGAGCTCGAAGAATAACAGTGCCATGACCTTTCCACTCACCCTTCTCTGCTCTGCCTCAGATTCAAGTGCTCGGCCTCACCGGACAGTGTTCACGAGGGCCATCGAGGCCTGCGACCTCCACTGGCAGGACAGCCACCTGCAGCACATCATCAGTGATGACCTCTACACCAACTACTGCTACCACGAAAGCACTGAGAACTCCCTGTTCGACTCGCGCGGCTGGCCCCTGTGGCACGGTAAGCGGCTCGAGCCGGGGATAAGACATCTGTGCTGACTCGGGCCTTTGTCTGCAGTTTTCTGTGGCATCAACGAAAAAAAAAATGTGCAAGTTAAGGTACAATCTGAGAAGGGAAGTGTGTTGGGGTGTGTGTGTGGTCCCCCTCCCCCTTCCTTCGAAGTTGTGCCTGGAAAGCTCATGGTTTTCCAGAAATTCTTAACTACTTGTAGGCTGAACACAATCACACCAAGTGCAACTTGTAAGCACACCACCCTTTATCATCCTCTCCATAATGCTTTACTGACTTCCTGAACATGAACCAGTCAAGATGGTGGGGGGAGTGAGGGACTGGTGGATGGGGGGGGGAGTGGAGTGAGAAATGGACGGATGGGCAGGGGGGACGGGGAGGGGGGGGAGGGAGGGATGGACAGGTGGGGGGGGAGCAAGTGAGGGATGAATGGGCAAGGGAGTGAGGGACAGGCGAGGGAGGGATGGGCAGGGAGTGAGGGGTGTACGGGTGAGGGGGGAGGGAGGGATGGATGGGCAGGGAGTGAGGGACAGGCGGGGGGGAGCGAGGGATGGATGGATGGGCAGGGAGGGATGGACAGGCGGGGGGAGTGAGGGAGGGATGGATGGGTAGGGAGTGAGGGAGGGATGGATGGGCAGGGAGCGAGGGACGGATGGGTGGGCAGGGACTGATGGAAGGGCAGGGAGGGATGGATGGGCAGGGAGGGACGGGACAGGCAAGGAGGGCGGACGGGCAGGGAGCGAGCGAGGGATGGACGGGCAGGGAGCGAGCGAGGGACGGGATGGATGGGCAGGGAGCGAGCGAGGGACGGGATGGATGGGCAGGGAGCGAGCGAGGGACGGGGCGGATGGGCAGGGAGCGAGCGAGGGACGGGGCGGATGGGCAGGGAGGGCGGGAGGGACGGGAGCGAGGGAGGGAGGGACGGGAGCGAGGGAGGGAGGGATGGACAGGCAGGGAGGGATGGACGGGCAGGGAGGGAGGGATGGACGGGCAGGGAGGGAGGGATGGACGGGCAGGGAGGGCAGGGAGGGACGGGCAGGGACGGAGCGGACGGGCAGGGAGCGAGCGAGGGACGGAGCGGACGGGCAGGGACGGAGCGGACGGGCAGGGAGCGAGCGAGGGACGGAGCGGACGGGCAGGGAGCGAGCGAGGGACGGAGCGGACGGGCAGGGAGCGAGCGAGGGACGGAGCGGACGGGCAGGGAGCGAGCGAGGGACGGAGCGGACGGGCAGGGAGCGAGCGAGGGACGGAGCGGACGGGCAGGGAGCGAGCGAGGGACGGAGCGGACGGGCAGGGAGCGACGGGCGGGGGGAGCGACGGACGGACGGAGGGGCGGGGAGGGACGGACGGACGGACGGAGGGGCGGGGAGGGACGGACGGACGGACGGATGGAGGGGCGGGGAGGGACGGACGGACGGACGGATGGAGGGGCGGGGAGGGACGGACGGACGGACGGATGGAGGGGCGGGGAGGGACGGACGGATGGATGGAGGGGGAGAAAATGGTTCAGAATGGGGAAGGATGATTATTCTCCTATTGCAGCATGTCTCAATGTTTCATTCCTCTTATACTGCATTGATTTGATTTGTCAACAATTACAGTTTGTTACTGATTAAACAACACCAGTGTCTCAGAAGAAATGTTCTCATTATCTCCTACATTCCAGCTCCTATAAGCAGTCTATAACAAAATAAGCCTAGTTTTTGGAAAGAAACCAGTTTATACAAGACTGTACCAGGAAAAAACAAACATTCTTTAATAGTTGTTTTTGTTTCTTTGTTTGTGCCGCCCACAGAACACGTGCCCACGGCCTGCGCCCGGGTAGACGCCCTGAGGTCGCACGGTTACCCGCGAGAGGCTCTGCGGCTGGCCATCGCCATCGTCAACACCCTGCGCCGGCAGCAACAGAAGCAGCTGGAGTTTTTCAGGAAGCACAAAAACGGTGAGCTGCTTCACATCCTGGTGTTCCTCAGCCAGCGCTGATCACAGGTCCAACGTGGAGTGCAACATGCAGGAAAACCCCAACCCAGAAAAAGAGAAAAACTTGTGAATATGGTGATGGCGAGAATGCCGGTTAGCGTGATGCAAATAAGGTTCTGTGTCGTTAGCTTTATTTGCGTTTTGAGTGTACTGGGTTTTGTGGGTGGTTTATTTATTTTTTATTTTTTTGTAGATTTGGATCGCGTACACTTTCTGGTAAGACGCAGCAACACGTAACAACATCAAGCAAGCAACCATCCTGTAAATGTATCACATTCTGACACGGGGACAAATTGGAACTGGCTTTGTGTGCTGAAAAATGTCTCTCGAGTTCAGTCTTGTGTAATCAATCACCGTGTAGTGTTTATGGGAAGGCGTGTCCGTTTGTAGTATTATTATTTATTTTTTATTTAAGCTGCAGTGTCCACTTCTGGCCACTGTTGCTGGGGTCAATTGCATTTAAATGCAAATGACCGCCCGTTGTGGTACTAGCACACGAGCACTATTCACATTCAAATGAGGCAGAATGTAAAGTGCCATTGCAGAGATTTGCACAAATGGAGGCATTCGCAGCTCTCAGGTGTCCACCATTGTCCTTTCGCAACAAAGGAGAAGTCACGCTGAAAAGTCCGTGGTTTGTCGATGCGACGCAAGGCCGTGCATTCTAGACACGCGGAAATCCTTGTGTCTGCCGGAGTAGCGTGTCGAGCTGAAGTCACAACACGCTCGCGTGAAACATGATCAGAAAGTATTCGAGCTATGGACGTTCACACAAAGACTTTTCAACGTTTGGTGTGATGTTCCTGTTCGGTGTTTGAATCCACATGTACAGAATGGAAAAGCATGCTTTATTATACCCGCACTCTGAAGGAGGAGTGAGGGTGTACTGGGTGTGTCCCCCCCCCAAACCTCTGTCCATCTTGAACCACTTTTACTCAGCAACCACAAATCATAGCCACTTGGTACCAAACTTCAGCTTAGGGTTCTACACCGTGTACCATTTTAAGGTCTGCCCCACATCAACTTCCTGTTTACCGACTGAATGTGTTTGGGTCCGTCTCAGAAACTGGTCTTTCATTTGGGACATTATGGTCAAAAATAAATTTTCTAATTTTACTTTTTTTTTTTTTGCATTTACCTAACATTCGATGTTTCTTTTGTCATGTTTAATAAGAATAAAGATAGTATCTTGCTTTATCTGGCCTCCACTGTGGAAAATTTTTTTTTCATTACAATTCAAATGCTTTTGTAAAATTGATTTTACATATAAAATAACTACATCATGAAGAATTAAAGCCCCTCCTTCACAGATGAGTGAAAATATTGAATAAATTTCCTCTTTTTGATTGCTTGGGTTAAAAATGCCAAGTTATGATGACTGAATTGATTATTCACTTAAATATGAATAATATGATGCATTGTGGGTATTTGATACGGCGAAATAGGACACAATGGAAAAATCAAGAACACACCGGAAAGATGAGAATAACGGCGGTGGTAAAAGAACAGCGACTGTATCGGCTGAAGGTCGCGCGGGTCTCTGCTGCGGCGCGCGAGCAACGGGACATCACTACCGCACCGGACGGAGCGTGAGGCGGGGGAGGGGCAAAACGACTGGCCGTAAATTCTATCAAAAGTTCGATCTAAATTGACCATGGTTGCAAAATATTGGCCAAAAATACGCAAACACTACGAAATATGAAAGTAAGATGAAAAAGAAACATTCTATCGCCTTGTACTGCAAGACTAAAACAAAATAAAACTCTCAAAACTCACCTTTTCAGCGATAACGTCCGAACAGATCACCCGCGTAACAGAAAGACCGCAAATGGAAGCACGATCAACTTCTAACTGTTGGAGTGGAAAATTCCATTCTACACATGCAAATTGTTAATGTGTGTCCTTCCCCGCACACAAATAACACGCTACGGTAAAAAATAGACCACAACTGATTTTATAGCTCAGAAATTCATACAAGACCAGCTACCATCGTAACATATTCTGTAAGAAACATATTCTATACCTAACTTTCAGCTTTCGTTTTAAAAAAACAAAATCGCAGATTTATAACTAAATTTTTATACGGCGTAGTGATTTTAAGTTACTACTTTTGGTGAGGTAGTGACCTTGACCCTGAGGCTTTCCGTTTAGATCGAAACACACGATCGTATTGGTTTTGGGTTTGCGGAAAATGGAGTTACAGTGGTGATCAAATATTTTGCATGATGTTTTATTACGGTTATGATTATTCTGTGAGCGCACCAATCCTTAGGTGTATAAAGTTACAACTTTAAAATAGAATTAGTGATAAGTGTAGACTTTTCAATGGACTACAACCTTTTTAAGGGAATGCGATGTCAACCATTTGTCATGTCCCAGATCAAGCTGCCGTTTTTCCACAAATTTGCAGAATTTTTGCCAAATTCTGAGTATTCACATCAAAGATTTAGTTTTATCTGTATTATTTCTTTAATCATTTTATTTCAAATTAAGACCAACATCACCATTCAAAACTGTCTAGTTTATTGACTGAGTATATTTAGTGGGGTGCCCCCACAGTACCCAGTTTCTGAGACAGACCCATATACGAAACACATAGCGTGGATTTACAAAATTTTCGTAACTTTTTTTTTTTTTTTTTTTTAACCTCAGCAACTACAAATCACAACTGCTTGATATTTGGTACCGAGCTTCAGCTTGGGGTTCTATACCGTGTGTACCGTTTTCAGGTCAGTCGCACGTCAACTTCCTGTTTACCGACTGAATGTATTTACAAAACCTATAGCGTGGATTTTACAAACAAAATTTTCGTAACGTTTTTCTCTGCAACTACAACTCTCAACTGCTTGATATTTGGTACCGAGCTTCAGCTTGGGGTTCTATACTGTGTGTACCGTTTTCAGGTCTGTCACATATCAACTTCCTGTCTACCGACTGAATGTATTTACGAAACATATAGCATGGATTTACAAAATTTTCATCACACTTTGCTCAGCATCTCCAAATCACAACTGCTTGATATTTGGTACCGAGCTTCAGCTTGGGGTTCTATACCGTGTGTACCGTTTTCAGGTCTGTCGCACATCAACTTCCTGTTTACCGACTGAATGTATTTATGAAACACACAGGGTGGATTTTGACGCTATTTCAGAATGACTTTACCAGGATGCTATTTGAAATTCCTGGGGAGAGACACTGCTCTTTACTTACTTGTTTCAGGGTTCATTATTTGTTGAAGTCAACATTCATAATAAGTGTCCTATTCCTTCGATTGCTTGCGTTCTGATAGCAGCGAGAGCGAGGGGGATGCGTAAGTGAGCAGTAGCTCAGAATTGATCTTGTATCCATTTATTTCCATCCATGCACACAAAACTCCTCAGGTTCTGTAAAGTGCACTACAGTAACGTTTGTCAATTCTCTCCATCTCTAGAAACGCTCTATAAAGGGATGACCTCCATCACGAATCTGGAGGGATGGGTGGGACACCCACTGGACCCCATCGGCACGCTGTTCAGCACGTTGATGGAGTCGGCTTGTGGCGTTGAGGAGAGTGCGATGGACTTCTCAGGTACTCCCACATACTCAAACAGCTGACACGCGAAGGTGAGGTTTACTCTCACTCTCAGACACCTGCCTGCTCAGCACCTTCCTCGGAAGTCCTACAGACTGTTGCCAGGCTGTGTGGAAGAACTGTTTTGCAATTTCCATTTCCAGCAGAACCAGTGTACATGCTGCACTGCTATGAATAGCAGTAATAAGCGCACCAGAAAGATCTAATGAGGGTTTTATTCCTAATGCAAGCAGAGCTGATGGAGGTCGATGGGGTCGCGGTGAAGGGTTTTTTTTTGTTTTGTTTTATTATTCTCTCATGTTTGATTAACTTGCCTGCTTTTTTAAAATATAAAAGTATGTACTTTTACCGGATTCCTAGAAGAGCACTGCAGTGATATGTACACACACACACACACACACACACACACACACACACACACACACCCTCCAATTAACCCTCGTGTTGTTCAGTGCACGTTCGCACGCCGCGGTGTGTAACCAAGCCAAACTGAGAAGAGGCTCTTTTAATCCAGGCGCACAAGTCAGTGACTGTGTTCTTTTCCTCCCCCCTGCATTTTTAATGCTTTTTAATTTTAATGTTTTTTTTTTTTTTTTTTTTTTTTTTTGTTCCCCATCTCTTATTCATGAGCTTTGATTGGCCAGATAGCTGTATCACAATCACCAGCACCATAATCACGCCTTATTGCTGCCTTCGGGGCCCTCCACGTTCTCGCCTGGCACCGTCTGACTGGTACAAATGCTCCCTTCGTCTCGGTGCTAGGCCCACTCAAGCAAGCAGCCGCCATGTTTTACTGGCTCTCGTCTCCGAAAGACCTGTAAATCATGGTTTTAGTGGGGAAACTCGTTCACCATGCTGTCTTTTTACTCTTGCTTGGACTAGAACAGCCTGTTCTACGTACTATTGAACCCCAGCACCATCTCCTCCACCTACTCACTCACTGGCTTGAGGTTCTGCCCAAAGCATTAGCTGCTTAATGTTCTGTCCTCCGTACGTTGCTTTGAAGTGGAACCTCGGTTTATTAGCAGTATGGGAAAGAGGGAGGGAGGGAGGGAGGTAAGCGGAGGTGTGTGTGTGTGTGTGTGTGTGTGTGGTGCCTTGGTGCCTGGTTGTGTGCCCTTCTTCGTGATTAGCGTGTTAAACCCTCCTGGGGTCAGGCCCCCCGAATCCAAAGAGGCATCATTAAAACATTATGATCCTGCTCACAATTATCCCCAAATGAGCTTGCATCAGTGTTAATGAATAATCTCGAACCCAGAGTCCTAGAGCACTTCTTCATCTTTATAATAAAGATAATGGTTACATGAAGCGGGGGATGGAGGAGTCATGCTTCTGAGACGCAGGTTTGAGATTTTGTTGAATTTATGGGTGTTTAAGTGGGATTTGCTCTCTTATGCCGTGAAGCTGATCATAACCGAGGACTCTCGGGTGACCCAGGCCTAATTTCAGTGGCAGCCTCGAGCTCTCCTCTCATTCGCCAGTCACTGACACACCGACGCGGTAGAGTCTCGACGGAGCCCGGCCCTTTCACAGCCAATTAAAAGGGTGGATTTGAATCTGTCGAAGCGTTCCAAGAGAATCGACATGACGTGACGTGACACTCTGGAGTTGGTGGCCATGTAGCCAGAGAGCAGTAGAGGATGACAGACTGGACTTTAGCGTCTTTGTCGAAATTTAAATCGAGGCCTTCTTTTTTTTCCTCCCACAGGTCCATTTTTAAAACACCCTCCCTGCATTTAGGCCTCCCCCAACCCCACCGGCTCCATTTGGTATTTCATAATCTGCACAATAGCAGTCTGCCGTGCGCTGCTGTTGTGTTTTTGCAAGTCCAGCAAAACTCTCTCCTTCGCTCCGAGGGGTAATTGAGCATGGCTCGCCCAGTGTCCTGGCAAAGACGGCTGCTTCATTAGAGAAAGCTCGGTCCTCTCCGGTGCCTCATTATAATGCACCAAGGCCAGGCACCAGCTCCTGCGAGGCAGCTCGCAATGCAGAGGTGAACCGGTGTCAAAATACCCTGCCGCTTTAAAGAACGCCTCGAGAGGGACTGTTTAATTGCGAAAGTTTACACCAAGAGAGCAGACTTTAAATGATTGTTAGATTTTCAGCGGCTTAGATTTCGCTAGACGACTCAAAGTACATCGGTGGGTTTCCCGTGACGTGACGTGACATCCGGCTCGTTAGTTATTCAAAACTTTAGCTGGTGGTCTACCAAAGCTCAGTTGGCAAAGCGTTTGTACGGAGAAGGTGCATTGCTCGCATGAAAAATGCCTCACGCTTGCATCGTTTTAGGTTGTTCGAATCGATCAAACCGTGAAGTTTCTTCAAGGTTCCCTGTGAACTAATAAAAAAAAAAGTGAACGAACACAGGATTTCACAAAAAGACGTCGAGAAAGGTGGCTTTTGAACCTCTCACTGAAATCGAAGGGAGCCGAGTCGAAGCATGCAGTGATCACTTCTTTGTGAAAGGTTTGGATCTCCCTCTCAGCTCTGTCCTTAGTGTTTTCCAAGTACTTTTCTTGCTATGTGTCGTTATTTTACGGTACTTTTTTTTTTTTTAGTCATGAAGCGCTAAAGTCCCCGGCTGTTTCTTTGTTTCCTCGTCACTCCTCACAAAGTCCATATGCATGAAGGTCGCGACAAAATTCTTCCCCAGCCGTACAGTTACAATGCGCCGTGATCATCATCTTCTCCGTCTTGTTTAACTAGCGCTACGTTCACACTGCAAGGCTTAATGCTCAATTCCGATTTTTTTGTGAAATCCGATTTTTTTTTTTTGTGAGGTCGTTCACATTAACAAATATATGCGACTTGTATGTGATCCTCAGTATGAACGAAAAGCGACCTAAAAGTGTTCCGCATGCGCATTGCAGGATACGACGACGTCACACGCAGTGAGCATGGCCAGTGTTTACGGAAGTAAAACCGCCCGGTTGCGGTATGACCCATCCAATCTAGCTTGAATAGCTGCATCCCCCCAAATGGAAATCAGCTCCCTAACCTCTGCGTCCTTCCATTGAGAAGATTCAGAACCTTCACAGCCCGAAGCGTCCCTCGCATTGATGTCATGCGCAGGGGCGCAGATACGTTTTTTGAACTGGGGGGGACAAAAAACTGGGGGGGACAAAGCTGCCAGCAAACCAACCCCAACCCCGATATGCCTGTCAAACTTGTTGTGGGTTACCATAGCAACCAAGCTCGAGCTCGCAACCTGTGCAGTCTGCGCAGCTCAACCAACCGAATATCAGTCTTTGTTTTATGCGAGTTGTTGCAACTATGTATGTACTGCTGTGCACCTCAATAAACCGAATGGTAATTAGTCTTTTGATTTTTCCGTGAGGTTTGCCTTATGCAAAGAAAGACGGCATAGACGTTTTTTCCTCCCTATAAGTGGGGGGGACCGAACGAGGTGAATTTAAATCTGGGTGGGACGAGTCCCACCCTCTATCTGCGCCCGTGATTATGCGCCATGTTGTTGTAACTTTTTTTTTTTTGAGAGACCCGCCGCCTACTTCAGCGCAGAATAGTGACGTTTGTGGCTTGTTGACGTGTAAGTCGGATGAATGCGACCTGGCGGTTCAGACTGAAGTCGCATATGAAAAGAGCGGATAGGAATCGGAATTAGGACCACATATCCAAACGGCCTGGGTCGGATTTGAAAAAATCGGATCTGTGTCGTTCATATTGTCAATAAAAGATCGGATACAGGTCACATATGGGCGAAAAGATCGGATTTGAGTCACTTCAGCCTGCAGTGTGAACATAGCCTAAGATCCAGGTCTTTAAAGGGGTTTCTGGTCTTTGTGAATGATTTAGCTGAGAGATAAGAGCCAACACAAGTGAGAATCACGCGAACTGTTTGTTTGCGCTTCGTTGTAAAGACGTGAAGGAAAAGCTTAAAGCATACTTGCATGGGCAAAAACAATCCAGGATTCATTCAGCAGCGACTTGATAGCGGGGTCCTTTACCCAGCCACGTACAAAAAAAAGTCGTAAGCCTCTATACTCTTCCACGCTTTCATCTGTTTTGCGGTGTAGAAGGACGTCTGCAACACCAGATAGTTCGAGATGTCGGGGAACTCGACTGATGGGTGGTTTTCGAGATCGTATGACAAATCCTTCTTTCCCAGACTGTCGGGGTCGATTCCATTGCACACAGCAATCTTCTGAATAGATCTAAAGCCAGCAGTGGCTTCTAGATCACGAGCGTACTCTGATAACTTATCGCTAGTCGTTTGCACTACGGCAGCCGTTTAGACCACCAGCTATTTCACTTCCGGTAAAAGCGCTAAGAAAAGTCACGTGACTGAAACCCAGCATAGAAACGGCTCTTCATTTTTACATTTCTTCCTAAAACATGGAAATATGTCATCGTGTACTTGCATAATTTTTTTTTTTTCTAGTTTCGATGACGTTGACTCTATTGTTAGGCTTGGTGTGATTCTTCTGACATTTAAAAGCTCACTCTTCTTTTGTAAATAAATATACTTTCAAAAGAACATCAGCAGACATTACACAGTCCAGTCAGTATGGAAAGCGTCTGCTATACGTGGCACCATTTTTACAAACTAACTTTCAAGGAAAGTCTAAATTATAGCATTGCTGAAAGCCCTGTCTTTTCCACCAGCAGGCACAACGAGCTCCAGTAAGCACGGAGAAGTGCATCTGTTCCCCACGGCACGCCGTTTCCTGGAGGAGGGCGAGTCCTACCTGGCACTGGCCGTGGAGACGGCGCTCATGGGCCTCGGGCAGCAAAGGATCATGCCCGAAGGCCTGTACGCCCAGGAGAAAGTGTGCCGCAACGAGGAGCACCTCATCGCCAAGCTGCAGGAGGTGGAGCTGGACGACATGCTGGTCAAGATCTTCCGCAAGCAAGCCGTCCTCCTGCTAGAGAGTGAGTGCCGAGTTGTTTTATTTATCGAACTGTCGAGCATGTGCCACACAGAAGACGAGCCAAGGATGGAAGCTGGTGGGGAGGAATTAACGTGATCTAATTTTGTCAATTGTACAATTTAGTTGTATTAGCATAGCAAGCATTTTTGGCTGCGTTCCGGTATCAAGGCATGATTTGCAAAGCGCTTTGTTTTGCAAAACCAAAATGGGATCCCGCAGGGCCTCAGGGGCCTTTTCAGCCTCCTACATCATGCAAATACCTTTTTGAGTTTCCGGCAAGGTTAAACCAGATCTCCAATTAATTCCAGGAACGTGGAGCGAATTCTCATTGGCGGTTTTCAGCGGTGGTTTATTATTATTTAATTTTTAAATTATTTTTTTTTTAAACAGAGTTTTCTCTTAATCTCTAAGCTGCTGAATTTGAAATCGCACACTCGAGTGTGGTGTCAGGGCCGTTTGCTGCACCAGTGGCGAGTGTGGAAAGAATGCAAAATGGCCACTGCAGGCAGCCTTGCTCCGAGCGCCACCGCCTCCTCATGAAAGAGGGAAGGAAGCTGATAAACAGGCCATGCTGCGTCCCTTTCTCCTTCCTCACCTCCCTTTTTTTCTCCCTCCCTCCCTCCCTCCCTCCCTCCCTCCTCCCAGCCCATGCCAGCAGCCGTCACATGGGCAGTGCAAACAGGAAAAGCATGCATGAATGGAGAGAACCTATTACCAGAGTCTCGCTCTGCTCTAATACACTCTCAGCTGCGGCCGCGTGTGTCTGGTTTGTCTCACACTGTTTGTGTTTGTTTGTATTTTTACTCGACGGTTTGTGTGTTTCTGTCTCAGCTTGGATATATGATTGCTATTGTGTGTATTAGGCGCTTGGGGATATCCGTTAACATGGCCCTTTGTGTGTGAATGTGTGTGTGTGAGAGAGATGTGGCCTGTAGTCGAGGCCCTCTTGGCTGAAAATAATCTAAATAATCTAATGACGGGGGAAGTAAAGCCCCTTATGGATTCTGGCATGGCAGTTTATCTTATAGGCCAGTGTGTGTGGGGGGGAGCACAATAGACCTTCACCTACTTGAAAGTAGGCTCATAATTTCTTCTGACTCCAGAAACAGTACGCATTATGGCTCAGGTTTTACCTCCGACCGCGACATATTTCCCCTCTGCACCGTTTTTCTGCTTGTCTGAATAAGATGAGGATAAATCTGTCAGACCGGGGCGTGTTTTCGTAAAGTGTATGGGGTTTTTTTTTTTGGACGGAATTAGGCAGCTTAATCCATTCCCACCCACTCCTTAAGGAACTTGAACCAATCCTACTTAAATTCTCTTGGCCACCCAATCCGGCTTGTTCCTGCAATGATTGTTTTGGTCAAAATATTACCAAAGCTGTAATAGAAATCACAGTAAATACACCATATACCGTATGCTCTTACGATAAAGAACGTGGCCTTTCTTTGTCCTCTGAGCTTCGTATCAGACTTCCCACGAGCATGAGAAATGGTAACGGCTGGTTTATAGCTGTATGTAGGCTCTGCAGAGTCGACGCCAATGTCTGTGCAAGCGGCCTGCGCTATTGTGAGTGTTTTATTCTCACAGTGCGTCTCGGTCACCGTGCAATTATACCACCGACACGCTAGCCGACGGTGGGGTTAATATGGCACGGAGTTTCTTTCTGGAACTTCAGACAATGGCTTACAGTGGCTTCCATGCCAGAATCAACAAGTCCTAACAATGGAAAAGGTGTTCGTTATGAAACGCTATGGGGCGTGTGGTTTCTTTTCCAAAAATGAAAGGGATAAATCTAAATTCGACATTGTATGTGTGGATATATGTGCGTGTGTGGACTGTATCCTCAAGAGATCGTGTGTGTTTTCTTCCTACAGGTGGACCCTACAGTGGTTTGGGGGAAATCATCTGCAGAGAGAGTGTTCCAATGCACACATTTGCCAAGTATCTGTTCACTTCCCTCCTACCTCACGATGCCGAATTGGCATACAAAATTGCACTGAGAGCAATGCGGTAAGTGTGTACACACACACACACACACACACACACACACACACTTGCACTTCTCTTTCTTTCCTCTGAAGCACCGAGAGAAAACAGCATGGCTTCCTATCCCAACGCCCTCTCCCTGTCTGTCACTTAGTCCTCCCCTTTTCCCCCGTTACCTGTGTGTGTGTGTGTGTGTGTGTGTGTGTGTGAGGGAGAGAGATTATCTGGCACGCTGTTTAATCAGAATGGCGCCATTTGCTTGAAAATGTGCTAAATAATTCATTGTTTCTGAAAATGAGTTTCAGAAAAAGTGGGAATAATGAGTAAAGAACCGAGTCTAATTTGGGACAGACCACTTTCCTTCTCATTTCCTCTCCTGTAGAAAAATGTGCGCGTTTAAATAAATAGAATTTTTCATGATGCATTGTGGGATACTTTGAGTGCACTATATAGTGTGTAATAATCCTCATTAAGGTTTCGGGCAGCGCTACAAAATGGTGTCCTCACTATATAGCGCCCTATATAGTGAGTAGGGAGCGATTTTGGACACGGCTGATATAAATCTCTCTATACGTCACTTGTGAGGAAATCAATGAATTGTTTTGATTAATTTTTATACTTTTTGTTTGCATTTTTATTTATTTATATATACACACACACACACACGCACGAGTGTTTTACTGGGAAGTACACCACTTGTATTTTTCATTTGAGCTCCATCTGGGACATGGACAACCAAAATCGCTCACTCGTTCACGACTCTCTACTCACTATATGGGCAATTCCATGTAAATGTCAACCTTACCATGCAAAAATAAAGCAACATGTAATACATCAAAACCACTCCCAGAGATATCACCTAGGCCTGTATTTTACAGATGTGAATAAGTTGAACCAATTTGTAACCAACCTAATATGTCACTGTCAGTCTTTCTTTCTTATAATGTAAAACCCAAGCTAAAATCAACTTTGATCATGTACAATTCTATATTATTGCCACAAGCCACAGAAATGTATGCTAAAATCCACAAAACAGCAAAACAATAGCCATCCTAAATATTATTTAAGAACTTTAATAGTTTTAGCTGATATTTAGAGAGTTTTTCAAAGGGTTATGGTGGTTAAATTGCTGATTTTCTAAACATATGCCATGTCTATTTCAGACGCGTCACATCCATAACGGAATTTCGTCACATCCATAACGCTGACTTTTCCTTCCGAAACTCTGCATGAAATACAAAATATTTTAAACAAAGATTTTTTAATATTCACCTTGGACCCCTCTATCAAATGGATATCTCCATTTCGACATTAGGTTTACAATTTCACAGAGTTTGATAAAAATGTACAGTCACCCAAGAAAAGTGATACTTTTTCTGTCACGTCCATAACGCATCTTTTATTGGCATTTTCTGGCATGCCCTAGATGTACTATGGGGATTGTTCTTGTTCTATCACTTCTCCAGTATGGTACAGCCTTAAAATATGCAACACCTGTTTAAATACTGGGAGACAATAAAACATGCACTGGGTCATTTGTTGCCATTTTGAGTTCAAGTGTCACGTCCATAATGCTGGAATTGCTCATATAGGGAATTACTACGGTATATAGAGGACTACATAGTGAGCTCATTGGTAAAATGAAAAACCGCTTTCGGACAATACTCCGTCACGCTGGTATTTACGTCATTACTGTCGCACAATTAAAACGTGCCAGATCAGTCGCTGGTGAGTTTTCAAAATGAATCCATGCATGTATTTTTGTGATAAATCCATATTATACTGAGCGCATTTCCCACATTAATCAATACAAAGTACCTGCATCTTTCGGTCTTTTTTTTTTTTTAAATCAAGGCTGAATCCTTTCTTCTTTGCCGCTGCCTTTTATTAAATCACATTTGAGACTTTTAATTTGATTTCTTTCAGCGCGACCGCAATGCATGGTGGGATGTATTGCTTTAGTTAGTGGCCATCGGTTGTACACTACTTTTCATGATGCATTGTGGGATACTTTGAGCGCACTATATAGGGTGTAAATAATCCTCACTAAGATTTCAGACAGCACTACAAAATGGCGTCCTCACTCTGTAGTGCCCTGTATAGTGAGTAGGGAGCGATTTCAGACACGGCATGACCGAAATCTGTATGTCACTCATGAGGAAATCATTGAATTGTTTTGATTTATACTTTGTTTGCATTTATATAATAAAAAGAACATCACGTCAGCTTGAAAATGTGAAGTTTATCTTCTCGTGTTGAAAAACCCGCGTTCTCATACGGAATACATCGCGGATCTGAGTGACAGGTTTCCTGATATTTCAGTCCAATGATGTCACTCCCAGTGTTTTCCTGCTGACTGGACACGTGTTGTCAAAATGGCAAACCAATTCAAAATTAAAATTCTTTTTTTTTTTTTGGTGGATGTGTCCATATAATATCAAGAACATTGTACAGCGGCACAACTATATGAAGCTGAAAAATATTTTCACTCGTTCACTTCGCTCACTCATGATGCATCCGGTCACCACTCGAAGATGAACTTCATATCTTCACGCAAAATATTGTGTATGTGTGATTTTTGTATATGTAATCACTGCATTGTGTGTGTTTCATAATGAAGTATACACAGTTAAAATCTCACTCGAGTGCGCACACACACAGGAAGTGTATTAAATCCTGAACACAAGATGAATGATTTTAAGAACGCACACTGTTCATGCTGACCGGTTTCCAAGCAAATGTACAGCCTAATGATGATAATTCAGCAAAACACGAAATGCTTTATTAACTAACTCAATATTTAAAGCGTCTGCATTATTAAAAGCAGGCATACTTCACAATTTACAGGAGCAAATCTGGGTTCTTTTATCAGACTTCTCGACCCCCCCCCCAAACTAAATTTTAATTCTAAACTAAATTTCACAGACCACTGAACTTTCCAGAATATATTAGGTTTAAGTTGATATATTATTTATAGGTTACTGGGGTTTGGATTAAACCCATTCTCTCCAAGTGACCCATTGAATGGATAATAATAACTATAATATGTCAGTCATAGATATTATTATATGTGGTGGATTGTTTTTCCACCACTATCAAATTTTATATATATATATATATATATATATATATATATATATATATATATATATATATATATATATATATATTCACACACCTCACGGGCGATTGCTCTAAGACAACGAGGGAGGCTCAGCCTCCTCTAAAAATGATGAACATCGTGTAGGATGAATTGCGCTAGGCTTATGTTATAGCCGACCTTATAACATGGCTATTTCAGATCCAGAATCATAGAAATATATGTGCTCAACCCAACTACAGTGTGAAATCATTCCCTTATAACTTTAATGTGTGCGTGAGTTTTTCCCCCTCATGACAGCGCGATGCAGCCCAGCCTCAGTGCACTTCAATGGCATTTGGGAGCTATGCGCTTTTCAATCTCAAAATGCAAGACGATTATTGGACAAATACTGTGAAAACGCCCACCTACGGACTCCCAGCCTCACAGTGGGAGGGACATGGCAGTTTCCGCGAGGAGACTGGTGATTGGTGAAAGCGGCCGGATATTTTCTTTGATTGACAGCTCGTTTCAAATATAGACAGGCAGCGGTGAATTTCAGTTCAGTCCCATGCGGATTCGCAAGTGCTGTGGTGTATTGTAAGAGATCAGCTTACATTTCGATTTCATTCATTACATACGGTTTCTACCAGCTTTTTTAGTTTGTATATATTTTCATTGTAAATAAAGTGTAAATATAGTGTTGTCAAGTTTGCTATCTTAGTTCCAGAAATTTCGTTTATTTGAGTGACTGAACTTGAACTTGAGGGGGCTAGTCAGCTAGCAAGAAAGCTGCGCACGGATGCCGAGCATTGCTGATTTAATTTTGGCGAAGCCATTTGCCAGTCTTCCTTTCGAGGAAAAAATTAAAGAGCAGGGTAGAGCAACGCCTCAAACTGACTTGGTGAAAAAGGTAGGGAATAATACTCGTTCCTTTCAGCTCTCCTGGTACGAGAAAGTGAATTGGCTAACAGCAAGAGACCCACATCAACAACAGTAAATAGGCTACTTTAGTAATATGTCATGGATGGACCAAAAATATAGAATCTATTTAAAATGTTTATGCTGAGTATATTATATTGGAATATATATTTTTCTGGATATGAATTAAACACAGCTACAATTTGGAAAACATTTTTAAACAAAAACACAGCCGAGAACATTTCACACTACAGACCTGGATTAAAAGTGAAGGGTTATCAAAATTGTCAATAAAACACTTCTCAGTCAAAATAAGTAAAATATAGGGAAAGTGTCACTGAATGAAATGTGTGGCACCCAGCTCTATGTTTGGCTCCCTAAGGTCAGTGCTTGTGCCTATTCCAGAACACTCTGCTGTTACTGCTGAGGTTCCTGACAAAGAGCTGCTTTCAATAATGATCCATTTTTAAACAACATGCCACAATTTTAAAATATAAAATGTTAAAATATACCCCCCCCCCCCCCCCCAACACCACCATTATGTATATTGGACAGTAGGCTAATGGGCCAAAAGAACCTGTTATTTCACAGTTTGTGATGCTGCCAACAATCAGCCAGATCAGAGGCAAGAGTATGGGCAAAATTGATGTTTTTTCTTTTAAAATCTGGAAATATCGTAACCGACCAGCCTCCCCTGTTTGAAAGACTACCAGCCGCCACTGATATATATATATATATATATATATATATATATATATATATATATATATATATATAAAATATTTATTTATTTATTTTTTGCGCAGACCCCCGATCACATGCATTTTATATGGTTAGAACATTTCAAAGGACAGAACAGTGCAGGGTTTTAATGAAATGGTTTTCTAAAAGGATTGTTTTTCTGTCTGTGGAAACCAAAATTATCTAGCAAAGCTATTTCACGGTCATCTCGTCACGCTTCACTCGTCTGTCCTGTATTAGAGCTTGATATGTACAGAACCAGTCAGAAGTTTGGACCCGCCTTGTATTTCAGTGGATTTCTTTATTCTCGTTAATTAAGGCACTCCATGTCTTTTTCTTCCTCTTTACCGAGTCGAGCGGTTCTTGATGTAATATGGATTATGACAGCTGTCGAACAGGGTTATTTACTGTATGCTTGTTTGACCTCAAACGCGTTTAGAAGGCAAGAAATTGCACTGATTGACTTTAGACGAGGCTCACCTGCTAATCGAAAAGCAAAGGTGACCACCTCGTGAAGCTGGTTAAGATGATCTAAAATAGGAAAAGTTTTTGTTTACAGCATAATTCCAGATGTTATTTCATAGTTGTGATGTCCAGTGTTGGGCACGTTACTTTCAAAAAGTAATTAGTTACAGTTACTAGTTACTTTTCCCAAAAAGTAACTGAGTTAGTAACGGAGTTACTGTGTCATAAAAGTAACTAATTACCAGGGAAAGTAATTATTCCGTTACATTTTGTTCCCCCTCAAAAAAAAAAATCAAATTCAATTAGTGTAATCATAATAAAAGTGAATGTTAAATGTGTTTAATGACTGAAGTGGACACTTAACAGAACCAATTAGTATCTACACTATATTAATATTTTTGTGGGACAATGTGAGATAAGACATCTCGTCTCATCTCATTATCTGTAGCCGCTTCATCCTGTTCCACAGGGTCGCAGGCAAGCTGGAGCCTATCCCAGCTGACTACGGGTGAAAGGCGGGGTACACCCTGGACAAGTCGCCAGGTCATCACAGGGCTGACACATAGACACAGACAACCATTCACACTCACATTCACACCTACGGTCAATTTAGAGTCACCAGTTAACCTAACCTGCATGTCTTTGGACTGTGGGGGAAACCGGAGCACCTGGAGGAAACCCACGCGGACACGGGGAGAACATGCAAACTCCGCACAGAAAGGCCCTCGCCGGCCACGGGGCTCGAACCCGGACCTTCTTGCTGTGAGGCGACAGCACCAACCACTACACCACCGTGCCGCCCAGATAAGACATCTATCAAATGTAATATATTTTTGTAGTTATTAAAATTGTTACTAATTACTGGCCACTGACGAGGACAAACGCTTTGTTCCTCGACATAATGTGCATTGCACGTAAACACTCTTGCCTTTTATTTCAAGTAATGAAAAGTAATGGCTGTATTTCCAATGTGAAAGCGCAGTGCTGGGCTGACCGCTCGCCATCGCTGTGTCTTCCGATTGAAAGAGCGTGCAGTAGTGCAGTAGGCGTGGCCTACCTACGCATGTTGTCCAAATCTACTCTGATTGGCTTACTGTGCCGTTGCCTTGCGTCTCCCTGTCCCACACGAAAGCAGAATGAGCAGCGTGCCAGATGAGAACAGCTTTAATAAAGTAACGCATAGTATTTTATTGTTAGTAACGGTCAAGTCAAGTTGGTCGGGTTCAATGCCCGAACTGATGATCACATCATCAGTTTTTCTTTGGCTAATCAGACACAAGGTACGCCACCACTCTTGCCGGAGCGGTTGGGGGTTAGGTGCCTTGCTCAAGGGCACTTAAGTCAATCCTGCTAGTCTGGGGAATCGAGCCAGCAACCTTTTGGTCCCAAAGCTGTTTCTCTAACGATTAGGCCATGACTTCCCGCTAAGTAACGGGAACGGCGTTATAACGATGTAAAAAGTAATTAGTTAGATTACTCGTTACTAAAAAAAAGTAACGCCGTTTATTTCTAACGCTGTTATTCCCATCACTGGTGATGTCTTCAGTATTGTCGAAAATGGTCAAAACGCAGGAAAAACTATGAGTAGGGGTGCGCAAACTTTTGACTGGTACGTTACAGTTCTCTCCCAAGTAAAAGCCTGTTACTGTGTTGTCTGCAACCACGCCCTCATACTTAGCCACTGCGTCCCCACCCTCAAATGATGGGTCAAACGATCCAACAGGATCAGATGATCCGATACGAGTGCTTTGAGAAACGAGACGCTGCGAGTCGCTTCAGCCTGCTGCTGTGGTGGCCTATATTAAGCATCACTCGTTTGTGGTGAGGTGTAGGGGTCTAGGCGCCTAGAAATGAAGGTAACCAAAACCAGGATGGTATTTGTATAAGCCAAGCTCTCCCTTTTAGTCATCTTCCCCTCCTTCCATGATCACTCGATTTCTGTTCAAAGCTTAAAACCCAACCCAGGAACAATATCGTCTTGTCCTGAGATTAGATTGTATTTACTGCGGCTTTGCAGCCGAATTGAATCAAAGTAAGCTCCACCTAAAATTAGGTGCAGCAGCAGCCCGAGGCTCAGTATTGACTCGCTCTATAAAAAGAACTTGCCATCCAAATAACAGCTTCCTGATCTCCTCCATATCCCATGTTTCCCTTTGCAGCCTGGTATGAAATTAACACCGTACTTTATTATACGGTTTTGTATATACAGTACATATGCGCCTCTCTTGGGTACCATGCAGCTCTGATGCGTCATTATTTATAGCACAGTGCATGGACTACGTTATATTTTCATACAGTAACCTCTTAAGCTGTTGTTCCAGTATATTTAAAGCTTCACCCTTTTGAGATTCAGAAGTAGGTTTTGTATATGGAGCGGCCGAGCACGCCTGGATGCTCGCCGTGGCCAATTTCCTGACATGATCTGGGCCAAAACCGGTCTAAACTAAACGCTTCGGGTTTTTGTTTGTTTGGTTTTTTTTTTTAAGGCTTTTGCAAGTCATCTGCAAAACATGCTCTCATTTAGAACTTGAAAGTGAGCCACATAGCCTCTTAAGCCGTGGCTGTAGAGCAGGGGAGCATATCCAATTGGCTGTGCATCAAGAGCAAATTACTATTGCCCTCATAGCGATATTTGATAAAGGATTGAGCATCCGAATGAACAGTCTCCCTGCAGTGGTTCCTTAAAGAGCCTGGCTCTTTGTGCGAGTGCAGTGCCCTAGGCCGCCTCCAGGCTAATGGCTTTTTTTTTTTTCCTCCTTTTTTTGGAGATTTAACTCTGCAGTAATAACTGTGGAAAAGGACGGCGTGGTCTTTTCGAGCTTGAGGGGCTTGCACTGCTCTTGTGGAGCAGGTGAAAAGTTCAGCGTTTTCCTCCAGATGGTGACCATGACCATGAGAAGAATTTCAGCTTCCAGTCATTTTTGGCATACAGCGTTTCTGACGATGCAAACGAGATCACGCGTGCTATCGCTTACGGTTTGTCCCGCCGAGCTCATTTCATACGAAAGTTACGTAAGCGTGTCGGATCGCTTTGTTTCTATGTAGGACCGTGTTCTTATTGGAGGCAAAACCACAAACAAGTATATCCGCTTACTCGGGTTACAGTAATACATAAATGTGTCTTTGGCTGGATTTCACTTGAACAGTCATCAAGAGTGATGCCAAGTTCTCTCTCTGGAGCAAGCCGACATCATATCAAAGTCTAACCCGAACCCATGATGCCATTTAGCAGGAGCTACATTAGCTGAGCCTAAAGGAATTTCAGGAGCGCTTTTTATTTATTTATTGGTCTAAACTGCCAAAATATTGAGTCCAGTCCGATTTTGATTTACTCCTTACTCAACGCTCGATCCTGATGAACGAAAACCTTCACACTTCCTGTAGAGTTTAGTCTAGCGCTGTGAACCCTGCTGACCTTGTGTGTTTTTTGTTTTGGTTTTTTCCAGGTTACCAGTGATGGAAGCGGTTGCTCCTTCCGGAGACATGTCCCGGCCTCACAACATAGTGTCCGTCGTGCCTAACCGCTACGCACGATGGTTCACAATCAGCCACATCGAGTCCCAACAGTGTGAGCTGGCCTCTACCATGCTCACTGCAGCCAAAGGTTAGACTCCGCCCATCCTGTATTTAAAAAAAACCCGCTGACCAGCACAACTGTCAATCAAGGCCTGGATGATGTAATATTTTAGATGTAATTCCAGTCGTTGTGTTTCCACCTTCACATCACAATAGATGGGAATTTGACGTGTTGGTTCACGTTTTCAAGTAAACACCCAAAGCTGTAAACTTGAAAGCAGGCGATTCTGCATTTGTATCAGGTCAACACTGCAAACCTGTAAATCCTCCACGCCTGCGTAGACGAAGCGGGATGCTCGTGCTGACTCACTCTGATTATGCAGAAGTGTGTGTGTGTGTTGAAGTGTCTCTCTGTCTGAGCTTTGTTGGCAAAGGACAAGAAAGAAAAGGGGGCTTTCTGTAGTCGCTTGTCACTACTTACTGTACATTCATGCTATACAAGTCATTTGAAATTTATATTATAGAGTGGAATTTTTGGGGGATTTTTTTTTTTTTTTTTTTTTTAAATGCCCTGCTGGCCGAAAAGGCCCAAAGGGGGATTATGTCCTAGCGATGTCCCTCCAGGGAAGGGTCCTCACCTTCTGAAATCAATCCCTCTCACAATTTTTGGAGGAATTTCACAAAACTTGGCAGGATTCTTTGTTATATGTCAGTAATGCGCATATTGCAATTTCATTCAACTCCGTCGCGTTTTACCAGAGTTACAGCCCTCGATTTAACAAAATTTATAATTTGACAATTTCACAAGAGTGCGTTTTCCTTCTGACGTCAACTCCTCTCTCAATTTTTGGGCGAATTTCTCGAAGCTTGGTAAAAGGCCTTGTTATATGACGGTAATACGCATATTGTGATTTTAATTTGTGAAAAATTTCCCAGAGTTTTGAAACTTTGACAATTTCATGAAGGTGTACGTTCTTCTGAAATCAGCTCCTCTCACAATTTGTGGAGGAATTTCACCAAACTTGGCAAAACGTTTCGTTATATGACAGTTATAGGTACGGAGATTGAAATCTCGTTTAATTTGGGCAAATTTTACCAGAGTTCTGCCCTGATTTATTAACAATCTTGTACTTTGGCAATTTCATCAAGGTGTGCTTGCTTTCTGAAATCAACCCCCCTCACAATTTTTGGAGGAATTTCACAAAACTTGGCAGGATTCTTTGTTATACATCGGTAATATGCGTATTGCGATTTCGTTCAATTCAGTTGCATTTTACCAGAGTTATGGCTTTGTTGCCAGTAGGGATGTTAACCGATGACCGTTTGACCGGTGGTTGACCGAATCAACGTCAACCAGTTAATTTTTTTTTTTTTTTTTGGTTGTCGGTGAAAAAAAAAAATCAATCGTTTTGGAGCGGAGAACCTGGAATTCTGTGTTGTAAACGCTTGGGCCATGCCATGCGGCGTAAGGACGACAACTGACAAATCAGAAACACCCATTCAGTCATGTCCCGCCCCAGTTGAACACAGCTGCCACTCGGCGAAAGTAAAAAGTGTAGACACAGGCTTTTTAGCTTACAAATTAATTATTATTAGAAGGCACATGGAGTTTAGTCCTGCCTTGGCCAGTGCATTCTGAAAGTATGTTTCGGTCTGTAGCCAACAATGCACGTTATTGCAGATCATATCTCTCCACACAAACTAAAGGCGCAGATGCCGACTTTTTCACGGCTTTTTCATGGACTGTAACGGCATTTGCTTATGTAGTAATTTTAATACAGAATTTACTCTGATGAAATTATTCAGACACTCAAATGCCCCCCCCCCCCCCCCCCCAAAAAAAAAGTCGGATCTGCATGAGCCGTGAAAAAGGCGCGCCGTTTGCATCCCTGTTTAAACTCATAGGTTAACCGACTTTAACCGGCTAATGAGGCTCGGTGGTCGGTCAAGATTTTTTTTTTTTAAGTTTTCGCCATCCCTAGTTGCCAGCAGGAGATATTGTGCTCTCGGAGCATGCCTGTTTCCCCCCCCCATGCCCCTTTACCCCTCACCTTATCATATTTGCAGTAACAGTTTTTTGAAAAGCATCGTCTTCACCATTGCCTGCTCCCTGCGTTATTCCTTTCTATCCGTTTCACTCTTTCTTAGTGTCCCTGAGAAGTAAATATTTTCTTTATGTCCAATTTGCTCTTAGGTGACGCTCGAAGGTTGGAAACAGTATTAGAATCCATCCAGAAGAACATCCACTCGTCCTCGCACATCTTTAAACTGGCACAGGATGCCTTTAAGATAGCTACGCTCATGGACAGCCTGCCTGACATCACTCTACTGAAAGTGTCCCTGGAGCTGGGCCTTCAGGTACATACCCACTCACTCACTCTCTCTCTCTCACTCACTCACTCACTCACTCACTCACTCACTCACTCGCAGCCCAAGGCTTCGATATATCACAGTGGTGGTGTTTGGTTTTGCTTCTTTTACCCCTGGAGTTGTCAGTCATCACGGTGCACTCTGTTTCTCTAAAGGTCATGCGAATGACTCTTTCAACTTTGAACTGGCGAAGGCGAGAGATGGTACGATGGTTAGTCACTTGTGCCACAGAAGTTGGTAAGTTTTGGTTTTTTTGTTTTTTGGTTTTTTTTTATGCAGAGGATGGACTTTGAGAACATGTTTTCAGTCTTTCCGTGACTGTTGAGGTTACATTTTTTTTGTTTTTCAGATTTTCTTAATTGGCAGCCATGTCTTAAGCTTTGAGCAAGGGATAAATCCTTGTTTTGTTTTTTGGTTCCATGTTTTTAGGCGTGTATGCACTGGACAGTATCATGCAGAGCTGGTTTGCGCTGTTTACGCCGACTGAGGCGACAAGCATCGTGGCGACGGCGGTGCTGTCGAGCAGCACGGCGGCACGTCTGCGTCTGGACGCCCGGCAGCAGGAAAAGCTGGCGAGCAGCGCGCGAACGTTGGCACTTCAGTGTGCAGTCAAGGACCCAGCAAGCTGTGCGTTGTCTGCACTGACGCTGTGTGAGAAGGAGCCGGCGGCGTTCGAGACGGCCTACCAGATCGCTCTGGACGCAGCTCCGGCGGCCATGACGCACGCACAGCTCTTCACCATCGCACGTTACATGGAGCATCGGGGCTATCCGGCACGGGCCTACAAACTGGCGACGCTGGCCATGACGCATCTGAGCCTGGCCTATAACCAGGACACGCATCCGGCCATTAACGACGTGCTGTGGGCGTGCGCCTTGAGCCACTCTCTGGGGAAAAGCGAACTGGCTGCAATCATCCCGCTAGTCGTGAAGAGCGTCAAGTGCGCTACAGTGCTTTCAGACATTTTGCGGCGCTGCACGCTAGCCACAGTGCCAACTCCGCCTCTGCACGGGCGCCGAAACGCCACACCCAAGTTGATGTCGCTGGACAAGGCGCCTTTGCGCCAGTTACTGGACGCCACGATCGGCGCCTATATCAACACGACGCACTCACGACTCACGCACATCAGCCCACGCCACTATGGCGAGTTTATCGAGTTCCTGGGGAAGGCGCGCGACACTTTCCTCATGGCGCACGACGGCCACGTGCAGTTTGCACAGTTCATCGACAACCTGAAACAGATCTACAAGGGCAAGAAGAAACTCATGATGCTCGTGCGCGAGAGGTTTGGTTGATACCAGAAGGGTGTCCCTTTCCTAGTTTTGACTCGAGTCTCCCTCTTTCGAAACGAAAGCAACAAGAAGGAAAAAGCGGAACACAAACAAATAGAAAGGACATTAAAAGCCACACCGGTATTATATGTATAGATTTTCGTTTTTTAATTTTAATTTTTTTTTTAATTTTAATTTTTTTTTTAGTTTGCAGATAAAAAGGAAAAATTGTCACATTGTGAAAGTTTTGTGTGTTTCCATTTATTTGTATGGAAGTACGTGAGAGAGAGAGAGAGATAGAGAAAGAGAGGAAAGAAAAGAAACGTTTCGGTTTACACTGAGTATATGTTGTTCAGTGGCGAAAGCCCACATAGCACTCCAGATATCTGTCAACATTCACAGCCTCAAAGAGAAAGAAATATGGCTTTAAACCAAACAAAGCACCTCCATCCTAAGTGAAAAGTACCTCGTATGGCTCCAGCTTTACCCCCTTCCCTCCCCTCCCCTCCCCTCCCCTTCCTCATCCACTTGTACATCATCAGTGTACTAAAGTGTTCAATACGAAGAAAAACAACTTAAAGAACCAGTTTGGAACATTTTACTACTTTTTCATTTCCCTCTGTTCTTTATTATTATTATTATTATTAATTATTATTATTATTATTATTATTATTTTGTACCAGGCTCATTGTGTGGCTTTGCAGTGCTGTTCCTCCATACGCATGTCACATATATACACACACACACACACACACACACACATGCTCACAGAACCTCCTGAAAACCCTGCTGTGCTTGCGCTTGTGGAAACTTAGCGACTGTCGACATACATTCTCAGGGATTTCTTCTCAAGCAAAAAAAAAAAAAAAAGAGAGAGAGAGAGAAAAATGAACATGGGGGAAAAAAGAATGAGAGCATTTTATTGTACTGTATATATGATAGTATATGTCTGAATATTGAAAAAAAAATGTATACATTAATTAATTTATAAAAGAATATTCTATGTAATGCAAAATACTTGAAGCTGCAGTACCTTGGTTTAAAACGAAACATATCAGAGGGACTAAAAAGCGCGCCTTGCTTCAGGGGCTGGAATTGGGCAGTGAGCTTGGATGCTGGTACCTATGCAGAGCCACTTATCCAACTGCATGATCCACCTGGTATGTCGAAACCATGAATGGAGTTGGGTTTTGTATGTACATACAAACGTTTCTGTATCCGGTCAACACCAGAACTGTACAGGGCACCAGTGTTTATAGAGCGGCAAAGCCAGAGCAACAAGCCTTAGCATTAATAAAGAAGAATCGCAGGCCCACGTGCCTCAAAAATCGCCTAGAAATGTAGATCCAGCAGAACCGGACTTTTAGTCATTTAACATTGCGAGCGAGCAACCACACCACACCACACCACACCACGTGCAGTTAAACTGCCCTGACCACATTCATAGTTTTTCCACAAAACGAAGAAGCTCCATGTTTATGCACAATAACATGTACATGCCTATTCTGCTGACATCTTGACTTTGTGCAGGACAGAAAGTTGCTGTGTAGGTTTGACTGTTCCGACATTTGTAATGCTTTTTTTTTAATTTATTCTTTTTTTTTTTTTAATACTACTACTTCTTCTTCTTCTTCTTCTTTTCCTCTAGAATTCCTCCAACAAGAACAGCCTTCTTTCTTGCCTTGTCTTAACGCTTTAAAGTAACCAAACTGGAGTTCTAACTACCAAACCTGTTTCATTAAAATGAAAGCCAACCGACTTTGGTTCCAACTTTTTAGTGTCTTTAATTTTAGCTTGAATGGTTCTGTACCTTGTGCTTTAAAAAGCCGTTTTCCTACATTTTTTGGTGCAAAAACATTGTCAAGTGTCTCTTGTTCCCTTCCTTAGAGATATGTCTGTAGCTTTTTTTTTTTTTTTTTTTAAATTGTTTAGAAACAGAAATATGTTCATTTTATTTATTATAAAAAGGTAAACGATTGTACTTCATCACCCGTGTCAACATGCTCATGAAGTTGAATTTAAGATTTGATACACCGATATCGATTTATTTATGTAACTAAATCACTGTTTTATAAACTTGTTAATGATTCAACTTTTTGTTTGTTTTAATTAAAATTAGTTTTTTGAGAGGAAGAAATGGTCTGACGTCATCTGTTTCCCACGAGGACATAATTCAAAGGATGGTTTTTATTGTTGGAAGGATAGACGGCCTGTCTAATATAAACTTTTTTTTTTTTCTTTTAATTGCAACTGTATTACAGTGCCCTCCATAATTATTGGCACCCCTTATAAAGATGAGTAGAAAATAATCCACCTTTTGGTGAAGTCGCTTCATCTTGCACTGAAAAAAATGAGAAAAATCCAACCTTGAATTGAAAAATTTATTTGTAGGAAAAATAAATCCCTAATCAGGCGGCACGGTGGTGTAGTGGTTAGCGCTGTTGCCTCACAGCAAGAAGGTCCGGGTTCGAGCCCCGTGGCCAGCGAGGGCCTTTGTGTGGAGTTTGCATGTTCTCCCCGTGTCCGCGTGGGTTTCCTCCGGGTGCTCCGGTTTCCCCCACAGTCCAAAGACATGCAGGTTAGGTTAACTGGTGACTCTAAATTGACCGTAGGTGTGAATGTGAGTGTGAATGGTTGTGTGTCTATGTGTCAGCCCTGTGATGACCTGGCGACTTGTCCAGGGTGTACCCTGCCTTTCGCCCGTAGTCAGCTGGGATAGGATCCAGCTTGCCTGCGACCCTGTAGAACAGGATAAAGCGGCTACAGATAATGAGATGAGAAATCCCTAATCAAGAAGTTTTTGTCTTCAACAAAAACGCATGCCACTATTATTCACACCCCTGCCTTTCATACTTTTGTACAATCTCTCTCTGCCAGTAAAACAGCCCCGAGTCTCCTCCTAAAACATCTTGTAAGGTTGGAGATACAGACCATTCCTCTTGATACAATCTCTCCAGATCATCCAGGGTCCTCGACCCTCTCCTGTGCGCTCTCCTCTTCAGCTCAGCCCACAGGATTTCACTGGGGTTCAGGTCAGGGGACTGAGATGGCCAGGCCAGAAGCGTGATTCTGTACTCAGCAAACCATTTTCGTGTTGATTTGGACATACGCAGCCAGATTTTGATTTAAAATGTCCTGGTGTTTCACGGAGTCCATGATGCCGTGTACCCGAACAAGGTTTCCAGGCCTTCAGAGGAAAAACAGCCCCAAAACAAATAAACATCACAGAACCGCCACTATATTTTACAGTAAGGATCGGGTTCTTTTCATTATAGCCGTCCTTCTTTTTACACCAAACCCACCTTGAGTGTTTATCGCGAAAAAGCTCCGTTTTTGTTTCATCAAACCGCAGAACACAGCTCCAGTCAAAGTTATAGTCTGTTTTTTGCAAACTTCAGGTGTTTTGTTTGTGGTTAACTGACAGAACAGGATTTTTCTGGCAAACCTTCTGAATAATCTCTTGGCATAGAGGTGGCGTCTGATGGTGGTTTTGGAGACTTGGAAACCCCAAGATATTTGTAATTCACCAACCATGATCCTTGAATTTTTTTTTGGCCTCTCTTACCCTCCTCACTGTACATGGGGATAAAATACACACTCACCTGGAAGAGAACCCAAGTTTAACAGTTCTACTTGGTGTCCACTTTATTATTCTTATTGCCCTATCAGTAGAAACGGACATTTTCAGGTGAGTAGTTATTTTTATCACCATTCCCTGACTTACGAAGGTCCACACACTTCTCCCTCATTTGGTTTGTGTGCTCTTTTATCTTTTCCATGTTGATGGATGACTAAGGGAATTTGGCCTCTGTGTCACCTCATATTTGTTCCCCAGTTAATCAGGAAGTCCTGGATTACAGCTTGAAAGTTCCTTCACACCCCAATCAACTCAAACGTGTACCATTTAAATGAGAAACCTGCTTCAGTTACCGGTACATTGTGTTCACTCTAATTTAAAGGGGTGCCAATAATAGTGGCACATGTGTTTTTGTTGGAAAATAATTATTTCTTGATGAGGGCTTTGTTTTTCTCTGAATAAATTTATTTCCATTCAAGTTTGGATTTTTCTCATTTTTCCAGTGTGAGATGACGCGACTTCACCAAAAGGTGGATGTTTTGTTTTCCCCTAGTTCTTTTAACTAATCTTTACAAGGACTGCCAATATTTATGAATGGCGCTGTATATCACTTCCTGTAATAGTGTGTAACATTAGCATATGCTGTTCTAGATATAATAGCTTCATCGGCACAACAACAACAAAAAAAATCCAAATTAAAGCACTGTTGAACTCTCAATTCTGAATTGTCATAAGGTACTGACCAATTTTCTAGAAAAGCCCAGCTTTGATATGGATCTGAAATTAAGCAATCAAGATGTGACTGAAGTGTCGACTTTCAGCTTTAATTCAAGGGGTTTAACAAGAATAACGCTTTAACCGTTTAGAAATTACAGCCTTTTTTTTTTTTAACCTAGTCCTTCTGTTTTCATAGGCTCAAAAGTAATTGACTATTAACTGATGAGCAGTTTCTTGACAGGTTATGGCTTCTGTCCTTGTTATTTCATGGCAAATGAAGGAGATAAAAGGTCTCGAATTGATTCCCAGTGTTGAATTTGCATTTGGTAGCTGTTCATGGGAATTCTCAATATGTGGTCCAAAGAGGTGTTGATGCAAGTGAAGGCGGCCATCATAATACTGATGAACTCAACAGACCTATCCGAGAGATTGCAGAAACTTTCGGGATGGCCAAATCAACCGTTTGGTACATCCTTAAAAAGAAGGAATGCTCTCCTGAGCTCAGCAGCACCAAAAGGCCTGGAAGACGACTAAAGCGGATCATCGCAGAATTCTTTCCTTTGACGAAGAAAAACTCCACATCAAGCCAAATCAAGGACACTTTCAAGAAGGTAGGTGTAACGTTGTAGACTTTGACAATCAAGAGACTCCTTCATTAATGTAAATACGTCAAGGTGCAAACACTGGTAACCCTCAAGAACAGAAAGGTTAGATTAGACTGCTCTCGTTCTTGAACAGGCGCCACGGTGGTGTAGTGGTTAGCACTGTCGCCTCACAGCAAGAAGGTCCTGGGTTCGAGCCCAGTGGCTGGCGAGGGCCTTTCTGTGTGGAATTTTCTCCGGGTGCTCCGGTTTCCCCCACAGTCCAAAGACATGCAGGTTAGGCTAATTAGTGGCTCTAAATTGACCGTAGGTGTGAATGGTTGTTTGTCTCTGTGTATCAGCCCTGTGATGACCTGGTGACTTGTCCAGGGTGTACCCCGCCTTTCGCCCATAGTCAGCTGGGATAGGCTCCAGCTTGCCTGCGACCCTTTAGGACAGGATAAGCAGCTACAGATAATGGATGGAAGTTCTTGAACAAGATTAACTTAAGAGAAGAATATGGAGAAGGAAAGGAAGGGTAAAGCATATCAGATCTGTCAAGCATGGTGTAGGCAGTGTTTGAGTATGGGCATGTATGGCTGCCAATGGAACTGGGTCACTGATGTTTATGACCGCTGACAGAAGTAGCCGGATGAATTCTTAAGTGTACAGAGCTATACTTTCTGCTCAGATTCAGTCAAATGCTGCAAAACTGATCAGACTACTAGTACTTCACAGTACAGAAGGATAATGACCCAAAACATAGCACGAAAGCAACCCAAGAGCTTTAAGGCAAAGAAATGGATGGAATGTTCTTCAATGGCATTGTCAGTCACTTGACCACGCCCCAATTCAACATGCTTTTCATTACTGAAGACAAATCCAAAGACATAAAGACCCACAAATAAGCAGCACCTTAAGATGGCCACAGTAAAAGCCTGACAAACCTTCTCAAGGGAGGACACTCCGCATTCGCTGATGTCTATAGGTTTGAGACATCAAGTGGTCACTGACTACAAAGGATTTGCATCCAAGAGTGAAAAATAATCCTTATGATTATGGTACTTTGTTGAATTACTTGTGCCTGTGAAAATGAAGGAACTATGCATATTTTTAAAAAATGGCTGTATACCCTAAAGGCTTAATGCAATCTCATTCTCATTATCTGTAGCCACTTTATCCTGTTCTACAGGGTCGCAGGCGAGCTGGAGCCTATCCTAGCTGACTACGGGTGAAAGGCGGGGTACACCCTGGACAAGTCGCCAGGTCATCACAGGGCTGATACATAGACACAGACAACCATTCACACTCACATTCACACCTACAGTCAATTTAGAGCCACCAGTTAACCTAACCTGCATGTCTTTGGACTGTGGGGGAAACCGGAGCACCCGGAGGAAACCCACGCGGACACGGGGAGAACATGCAAACTCCGCACAGAAAGGCCCTCGCCGGCCACGGGGCTCGAACCCGGACCTTCTTGCTGTGAGGCGACAGCGCTAACCACTACACCACCGTGCCGCCGGCTTAATGCGAGATATATATATATATTTTTTTTTGTGTGTGTGTGTTAATCCCCTTGAACTTCAATCAGCTTGATTCATTTGCTTTGTTTCAAATCCATTGTAGAGGAGTAACAGAGGCAACATTAGGAAAATTGTGGTGTTGTCCAAATACTTATGGACCCAACTGTATATCAGTGTGCTCATTCCAGTATGTTATCATTTCTAGAGTAACAATTCATTCATCGGGACTTGTATATATAACAGTAAGTGGATTTTTACATGTCGATGAGTGAAGTCTTCTTTCATACAATGTTTTGGTAAAGCTGAGGCTAAGAGCGATCCTCATTAGCAAACCCATGTTAATAAATCCTATTATTTGAAATAATAATTTCGGTACCGTGGTGTAGTGGTTAGCGCTGTCGCCTCACAGCAAGAAGGTCCGGGTTCGAGCCCCGTGGCCGGCGAGGGCCTTTCTGTGCGGAGTTTGCATGTTCTCCCCGTGTCCGCGTGGGTTTCCTCCGGGTGCTCCGGTTTCCCCCACAGTTCAAAGACATGCAGGTTAGGTTAATATGGGACGGCCTTGGGCTGAGGTGCCCTTGAGCGAGGCACCGAACTCCCAACTGCTCCCCTGGCGCTGTTAGCATGGCTGCCCACTGCTCTGGGTATGTGTGTGCGCTCATTGCTCATGTGTGTGTTCACTGCTTCAGATGGGTTAAATACAGAGAGGAATTTCACAAGCGTGTGATGAATAAAGTTGTTGTTGTTGTTCTTCTTGCTCTGTAACGGTAGCGTTATTAATGATCCGTTCAGAGTGTAGCTAGATACACAGAGTTAGCATTTTATTATGCTTTATATTTATCTACACTCATTTTATCAGGTACATCTAATACACTTACTTATTTACATCTATAACTACAAAACTATTGACTATAGCCCATGTGTAGCTCTTTTATCATGGCAGTGTCTGCTCATTGCTGCTTTTGTCTGGATGTGTTCTATCAGTTTAGTGCTCCAAATATTTGTATCTGTTTTCATATTTAAAGCTAGACGGCCTTTCGATTTCATAAAATAGGTGAAATTTAGTTCCCTCTGAAATTTGGTCATTGTGATGTATGTTTATTTCTGTAATATCTCACTAAATATCAGGCCGTTCTGTGGCTGGGAAGAAGTTATTTAATTTGAACGGATTCCCGAGCAAATGATGTGCATGAAATCGCTCGCTTCGCGCAGTCAAGCAGACAGAGGAAGTCCGTGTGTGTGCGTGCATCTACAGGTTTACCTTTGACCGTGCACTGACAGTTCCATCATTCTGTCGCTAAACGAACAGCTGATCATACCGAGGTGCTCACTGACTGCCCATATTTATTAGCTTAGTCCTGCGTTTCCTTTCCTTCGTATATAACATAACGTCTTTTCTTCTCGCTTTCCGATACTGTAGTCGGTCTTTCACGTTTCATTCGCACACTCACGTCCTCCATTTTTCTCTCCTGTTTCAAATTTGTATCCCGCAATACCTTGCGTGACCGGGGAAAGCCCGCCACGTCATGCATGACGTAGTATCTTGAATTGGGTCATGCTGAAGCAGGAAAAAATAGTGGGGAATTTAAGGCCACGTGGCCCTAAATTCATTAATTGTTCTATTTAAAAAATAATAATAAAATTAGAAGTCTATGATTCGAATTCAGTAGATTTCAGTCCACTAAACAAAAAAAAAATAATTGCGTGTCGGGGAAAATTCTTTTTATGACCTACACTTGAAAAATCTGAAAGGTGGTCTACCTTTAAACCCAAAGTAGGTGTGGCCTAAATGACAAGCTTCCCCCCCAGTCCCCTATCCATGATATGCACAGGACTGATTTTTTATTTTTATTTTTTTAAATCTCACCCCCACTGTATGTTTGTACCTGCCTGTGATATTTGCTAACAAATATAGTTGAGTCTATTTCCCAAAATAGAAACAAAATATTCGCCTAATTTAATCCTCTGTGGCCCTGACCAGGCAGTTACTAAGGATGAACAAATGAACACCGTAAGGTAGTCTTCCTTTGTCCCACAAGCTTCATATCTGAGGCCCCTGCATTAAAATAAAAACCTCCTGCTTGTGTGACTTGCGCTACGTCGACGCGTGCCTCCTATTCGTATCTGTATTTGTTTATTTGTTAATTCTCAAAAATGTATTACACATTTCCGAAAAAGGGGCGGCACGGTGGTGTAGTGGTTAGCACTGTCGCCTCACAGCAAGAAGGTCCGGGTTCGAGCCCCGTGGCCGGCGAGGGCCTTTCTGTGTGGAGTTTGCATGTTCTCCCCGTGTCCGTGTGGGTTTCCTCCGGGTGCTCCGGTTTCCCCCACAGTCCAAAGACATGCAGGTTAGGTTAACTGGTGACTCTAAATTGACCGTAGGTGTGAATGTGAGTGTGAATGGTTGTCTGTGTCTATGTGTCGGCCCTGTGATGACCTGACGACTTGTCCAGGGTGTACCCCGCCTTTCGCCCGTAGTCAGCTGGGATAGGCTCCAGCTTGCCTGCGACCCTGTAGAACAGGATAAAGCAGCTAGAGATAATGAGATGAGATGAGATTTCCGAAAAAGGAGACGCTGCAGGGTTTCTTGGTTCCAGTCCTGTGGACTCACTGTTCTTCACAGTTTCAAGTGTTTCCTGCACCAACACCCCCGATACAGATCGTCAAGTCTGTCATGTGCTGGAGCAAGTGTCAGTGTAGGAAGAAATTGCACAACTATGAGTCGTTCGGACTGGAATGGAGATCACTGTACCTTCTGTGGATCCAAAAATCACAGCCTGCTCAATGTATAGCACGCTATTTTGCAAATCGGCTATTTTGTAGTTGTATCTGAAAGCACGGTGGAAAAATATCCACTGCAGTCATAGTGAATAGGTACAGGATGGACATAATGCACTGGCGGAAGATGACCAATACAGTGAATAAGGTGGCGTTCGCACTGATGATGGCCAGACACTGAAATGGTGTTTGTGACAAAACAGGACCACTTTCATAGAATGATGAGCACACCATGTAGTGTATGAAATCATATGCTGCACAAACCCCATTTCCTTTATTACATAGTGCTGCTACATAGTGTGCTACTGATTCTCTGATCTGGAGAACAGTGAGTATGGAGTCGTTTCAATTATAGTGCTTGTGTTTCTTCAAGTCTGTAGCTCAGAGACGCTGCAATCCAGATCCATCACAGATACCACTGATAGTTAAGTTCCTGGTAGATTTTTCAAGCAATGGACAGTGAAAACATCTAAATGAACACATCCTTTTGAACAAGACCCTTTGTCATGCATGTAGACAATATAAATGAAGGCACATTGCTGAGAAAATTACACTGACACTTAGGCTACATCCACACGACAACGGCAACGAGATTTTTTTTTTTTTAAATATCGCGTCCACATGGGCAACGGATCAGTAAAATTTCAGGTACATATGGCAACGCAACGCTTGCTGAAAACGATGCGATACACATGCCACACCTCTACGTGCGCTGTAAGACGGTCCCATCGGAGACACCAGAACAATAGAAGAAGTAGACGCATGCGCATAAACCCCTTCTTCTGTAGCATCAGCCACATAAAGTTTTGATTATTAATCAGTAGCGTAAAATAGTATCTGTTGTCTAAGACACTTATTTATATTTCATATTAAAACGTCTATGTAAATTAATACATAGAAAGCCTGGCCAGGCGCTGAACGTTCTTCTGCCTTCACTTTAAGAGAAATTCAGGGCGAACATGAGCCTAGGTTCTTCCCTGTCACTGTCACATGCACACACTTTCTCACTCCCTATCCTATGGATATAGTCCCTTTAAATCATGTGCTTGTTTTTTGAATGGAGACGTGGAAAGAGGAATAAATGGGGGTAGATGGAAGCCGGTACGCCAACATTCTGAGATCCTCCAGAATTCTTTAATGGTCCGGAATAAATTGAATGCTACACATTGATGGATTACTTTGTTCTTCTACGCCCTTTTTGAGGAATGTATTGTCGGACTTAAACCAACATCTGAAGAGGTGAGATCGCTCCTTTTTTTCCCTATTTTTGCTGGTGGGATATTCTATCTCTCTCTCTCTCACTTTGCACCATTACACAATAAATATTCACAGTGAAAATATTTTGTAAGCGCGTTTCATGAACTGTAAGACGGTCCCATCGGAGACACCAGAACAATAGAAGTAGTAGACGCATGCACATCAACCCCTTCTTCTGTAGCATCAGCCACATAAAGTTTTGATTATTAATCAGTAGCATAAAATAGTATCTATTGTCTAAGACACTTATTTATATTTCATATTAAAACGTCTATGTATAGGATTTGTTGACAACTCGCATCGAGTTCGTTACACTTCTACCTGGCGTGAAGCACTGACAGTCATGTGGTTGTGACGTCATCATAAACAAATCCGTTCTACTCATCCAGACGACTTCGCAACGGCGCCGTTGCCAGATTTTTCCACTCTGGAACCCGTTCTCAAAAGATTTCATTTTGGGGCACCCAAAACGCCAGTGCCGTGTGGACGCCAGGCCGAAACGATAAACAATTTTATCAGATTCACCTGAATCCGTTGCCATGTAGACAGGGCCTTATACTCACCAGCCACTTTAATAGGAACTTGTTCTTGACTTTAAGATCCCTGTTCTTGGCTGGCAGGAGTGGAACCCAATGTGGAGATGTTTTTCTGCTCACCACGGTTGTAAAGAGTTGCTATGAGTTACTATATCCTTCAAACAGCTCAACTCAATCTGGCCACTTTCCTCTGATCTCTCTCATCAACAAGGCGTTTGTTTCTACCCACAGAACTGTTGCCCATTCACTCGATGGTTTTTTGTTTTCCACACCATTCTGTGTAAACTCTAGAGACTGTTGTGTGTGAAAACCCTAGGAGATCAGCAGTTTCTGGAATACTCAAACCAGTCCATCTGGCTCAAACCAACACCCATATCACAGTGAAAGTCAAATTTGAGAGATCACAATTTTTCCCATTCTGATGTTTGAAGTGAACGTTAACTGAAGCTCCTGATTTGTATCTGCGTGATTTTCTGCATTGTGCTGCCGTCAAGGGATTGGCTGATTAGAGAACTGCATAAAACAGAGCAGGTGTGTATGAGTATTTCTAATAAAGTGGCCGGTGAGTGTCATCTCATCTCATTATCTGTAGCCGCTTTATCCTGTTCTACAGGGTCGCAGGCAAGCTGGAGCCTATCCCAGCTGACTACGGGCGAAAGGCGGGGTACACCCTGGACAAGTCGCCAGGTCATCACAGGGCTGACACATAGACACAGACAACCATTCATACTCACATTCACACCTACGCTCAATTTAGAGTCACCAGTTAACCTAACCTGCATGTCTTTGGACTGTGGGGGAAACCGGAGCACCCGGAGGAAACCCACGCGGACACGGGGAGAACATGCAAACTCCACACAGAAAGGCCCTCGCCGGCCACGGGGCTCAAACCCAGGACCTTCTTGCTGTGAGGCGACAGCGCTAACCACTACACCACCGTGCCGCCCCGCCGGTGAGTGTATGTTGCAGATAATGAATGTACGATCGGGAGAAAAAATCTGACATTTAGAACCATAAAGTTAACGGTTAACCCGACAAAGGTTTTCCTATTGGGGTACAGATTCTTAGAACCAGCTCAGGAAGCAAAGACCCCTTAACTATCCAAATGAATCTTGTCTTGCTTCACAGTTGAAATTGCAGAATCACTTCCATATAATAGTCACAAACCAAATCTGTTTTTGTCCAAATCTGCATCCTATCCACTATGAAGTGTGGTATTCTTTGGAGTTTGGTAACCATGCCTATGACCATGGTGTAGAATATCCAATGCACTTAGCCAGTGAAATCCCAAAATGACCATTGGGTAGTGTCCAAATGAGGTACAATAAACAAGTTACAGAATACACACATTACCTTTTGTCGGAAATAAGCAGTTGGGCATGGTTCATACGTGCACTGGATAGTTTACTCACTATGCTCTCAGGCATCTCATCTCATCTCATTATCTCTAGCCGCTTTATCCTGTTCTACAGGGTTGCAGGCAAGCTGGAGCCTATCCCAGCTGACTACGGGTGAAAGGCGGGGTACACCCTGGACAAGTCGCCAGGTCATCGCAGGGCTGACACATAGACACAGACAACCATTCACACTCACATTCACACCTACGGTCAATTTAGAGTCACCAGTTAACCTAACCTGCATGTCTTTGGACTGTGGGGGAAACCAGAGCACCTGGAGGAAACCCACGCGGACACGGGGAGAACATGCAAACTCCACACAGAAAGGCCCTCGCCGGCCACGGGGCTCGAACCCGGACCTTCCTGCTGTGAGGCGACAGCGCTAACCACTACACCACCGTGCCGCCCCACTCTCAGGCATATCTTTAAAAAAACAACAACCAAAAACTCAAAAATACTTGATTTAAGACACAGAGCAAGTCACTGTTAGCAATTTTTAAGCCCATTTATGATCCCCGTGCATTATGGGTAATGCACATGGCCTCTCAACCAAAACAACTCCACAATACACAATACACTCTTCAGGAAAAAAGGTACCACTCCACTTTTCCCTTTCGAGGAACTATGTGGAACCTTACCAGAGAGAGTTTCCCTTTCAAAAAGCCCAAGCAACTACTGACCGATCTTCTTTTCCTCCAAGAATGCATAAACTTTTTCAAATAAGAATGCAAAGACATCTTGACAGAACCCATACTGTGCATGCGTGAAATTCGGAGATATCTATTTATATATTAAAATACTAAAGGTTTCAGCATACTTAACATGGAGACACCATCTGCAAGGGTTGCTTGAAGATGACACCACTGTTGTGAACTTACAAAAGTGTATACACTTGGTAATTGGTAATTTCGTATTGGTGTTGCGTCCAAGTACTCCAGTACTCCAGGTGGCATTATTAAAATTTCATGACCACAGAAAGAAAATTGTTGTTCCTCAAAGTCATCCATCTTGGAATGAATTGGCTCGGAAACATCTCACTTTTAACAAACAATCTCACGACAAGCAAAGCCTCACAACGTCCATTTGTTACACAATTACATCAATTTGTTTGTGGAAGCCAGCCAAGCGTTCTCTCCGCAGGAAGCATTAACGAGACTATCTAGACATGAATTCTAGCATTTGTGACAACACATTTATGCTTCCCCAACACTACGACACCTAATTTAAACTCATCTGTTAATCATCAGCCATAAAGCCCTGACATAAGCAGCAGTATTACAGTATTTTACAGCTTGGGGTTACGATCCAACCATAGATTTTTAGAATTTACACCCTTTTAAACCTGCCATAGCAGACAACAATCACCCATTTTGCCTTAACTATCCGTCCATCCATTATCTATCCGTCAGGGTCATGGGGTTTGCCTTGACTTAAAAAAAAAAAAAGGAACTGGGAAAATGGCAGCAGGGGAAGATTATGACAGCACCATTGCCCTTTATATTTGGAGTGGAAAGATAAGGTTGGCTACACTTAAAACGACAAAGCCACTTCAACCTCTTACCTCTGAAGAACCTCTCATAGTCAACATTTTTATGGCTACCTTCCTGGCATTAACAGTCCAATGGTTTAGCCTATTCATGTGTCAAGAAGGTGTTTTTTAAATACTACAGGATGAAGTCTGAATGTAGTTTTCCATGTTTGCACACAAAGATAAGGACATGAAATATTTACACGTTTTATTACTGAGCTCGATACCTTTGGGATGATGTCTATACGCGTTTCAGAGGGAGGCTTGTATCAATGGGGATGTTTAAAAAGCTTGGCCTTTGTGATTAGATCAGACCTGATGCTAGATACAATAGTATTTCTTAGCAGTGAAGAAGATAGATGAGCCACAGGCTTGTGCGCTAACCACCATTTCAGTCCCTACCCTGAGAACTCCAAGTCATGGGCGATCCAAGATGGAGCACTTTGCCCACACTATCAGTCTCTCAATACTTTTGGAAGAACAAACAGTAATAGCCTCAGGGATAATACCCATAAACCAGCCGAGGTCTGTGCACTCTGCTTGTGCCAAAGTACAGCAAAGCTGTTTGAGACAAGACAGGCAAGTGCTTGAATGTTACACTGATAAATTTTCTTTCTCTGCTGACATTTAAGTAGATCATTCAATCTTGCACTAAAGAAAACATCAAAACGTGTCGAAGCTACAACAAAGAGGAAATACTATACGTAGCGTAGAGATTAGTGGAAAGTTCCTGGTGTGGTTTCTTTGAGATTTGAGATTATTTATGTAACCTGCAAAACACTGTATATAACAAACTGCAAGAGGACAGGCATACAGTATATATCCTTAAAGGAGAACTGAAGGCAAATTTTTTTATCATCAAAATTCTCTTTATCTCATTTTATTAAATATAAGTGCATTTTTGATCGCTATTTTGTCACTGCTAGAGCAAGTTATGAGTGTTTGAAATATGCTCTGTAATATATCAATCCATATGTCAAAGCAATGGCCGTAAACGAGATTCGTTGAGACCTGTGCGAGACATCGTAGGACAGGAGTAAAACGTACAGCGGAAATAAAAGTGACCGACATCTGCCAACGTTGTCAAAAGACGTGCGCGCCCTCTTTCGAATGCTGATGTAATCAAGCCGGAAGTTTTGTTTGTTTTGATAGCAATCAGGAAAGTTTGAAAAAAGTAGGCAGTAATCGTCATTTAAACTCGTTTTTGTGCAATACTTCGTTTGGAAAACAGTTTTCAAAATGGTGGCACTGACACCTGGCTGACACTTCATGTTTCGAAGTCTCGCACAAGTCTCGTGAAGATCGCGCGGATAAGAGACGCCTGCCGTGGACCGAACGAACTAAATTCAACACAGCTAAAAACCAAGTAGGCCGATAAGTATAATATTTAATCGCAATTAGTTGCCAATAGGAGTCATGATATAAGATTACTAAAACCAAAAACGTAACTGAGTAACACGTTAATTAAGAAATAAAGCAAGTTTAAAAATGACTTCAGTTCTCCTTTAAGCATATGGATATCTGGACGAATTCGATTAATATATAATTTGAAACACAAACACGAAACGTGATAAACAAAAACTCACTTGTTTACAGGATGGGGTAATATGAACAACATGAAACAAATGTATGATGTGTTGTTCTTTAATTTACAACTAATTAGAAACATTGGCAAATTGTTAGGGTACAAGTAGAAAAAAACATTTCAGGACATAACTCCGCTTCACATCAAGACCTGGTATGCATCACACTTACAATATATTAAGGTCAAATCGAAAGAATGTACACTTATTGTACCTAAAATCCATTTTAGGCAATAGCCATCCTGTATTTAACAGTTATTCCACAAAATTGAGTCGTACATGAGCTGATAACCGACGAGGCGCGTAGCACCGAGTTGCCTATAAGCCATGTACGGCTTGATTTCATGAAATAACTCTTTTATTCTATCCACATTCACTGGATTTTGAGAAACAGAGCATTTTTATTTTTATTTTTTGCAAATTCGATAAATAAAATCTTTATCCAAAATGTCCAACCAAATCATTTACACTTAGAATGTAAACAAACCGATGAAATGACTAACAAATTGTGAAAAATGCTCATCTCATCTCATCATCTCTAGCCGCTTTATCCTTCTACAGGGTGGCAGGCAAGCTGGAGCCTATCCCAGCTGACTACGGGCGAAAGGCGGGGTACACCCTGGACAAGTCGCCAGGTCATCACAGGGCTGACACATAGACACAGACAACCATTTACACTCACATTCACACCTACGGTCAATTTAGAGTCACCAGTTAACCTAACCTGCATGTCTTTGGACTGTGGGGGAAACCGGAGCACCCGGAGGAAACCCACGCGGACACGGGGAAAACATGCAAACTCCGCACAGAAAGGCCCTCGCCGGCCACGGGGCTCGAACCCGGGCCTTCTTGCTGTGAGGCAACAGCGCTAACCACTACACCACCGTGCCACCTGTGAAAAATGCTATTAATAATAATTATTGAAAAAAAAGATACCTTATTACCATCAAATACTTTTATTCCATTTTTATTTTGCTGATTTTGTGTATTTTGGGGGCTTTTGTTTTCGAGTAGAGTTTTTATTTCGTCCTTGGTTGGTTCAGCAACATGCTCTGCCATTTTGTTTTTCTCTCCTCACGGTATATGAGCTGATATCCTAGTAGTACAGTAGCCAATCAGAGCGTGCGATTGCTCATATCCAGTGACTGTGGAGAGAATTATATGATGTATTCAATTAGAAATACAAACGTGTGATAGCAAATATGTGATAGCTATTATAGCACAGGTAGCTAAATTATTTGCAGGAAGGATAACAGGAACAACATTAAATGTAACTGTAAAAGCATCAAAAGTATATGTCGGTCCTTAATAAATAAAACACCATGTAACGAAACATGAAACAACTATAAATACTTCGAAACCATGCAGGATCTTTCCATCTTTCTTTAACACTGGCAGCCCAGTCATCTTGATAAAATAAAGCAAGTGTTTAGAAGAGATACACTATCTTTTCGGTGTAACAGGTCATACCGTGCACTTCCTCCGGTGCAGGAAATACTGATTGTAAAAGTCACCTGGTGACAAGTCCTGCAAGCACAGTTCATTAGTTCTCAGCAATGGCAAACTTTGATCCTTTATCACAGAAACCCAGACTGTGAACTGGCGACAATTATCGCAGGTCCCGCTCAGTGAGACAGGCCCTCTCTCGGCTTTAACAGGAAGATCAAGAAGTGCAAAAAAGCCAGTGCAGTAGGGAGCACCAAAACCCACAGCGCTGGCATTCATACAAACCCTACCACAAACCCAGTCTAAATATAAACATTATTCTCTTACAGTGACATGGTTTTTGGTTCACAATCAAGTCTCTGGCACCTTGAACCATGCAGTAAATCCTGCGACCCAAAGCTCTGGCTTTATGCTGCCTGGCCTTCGCCTAGTTGGCTGAGGTTCTTCCAAGCTTTGCTTTGCCAATGTGAGCACAGATGAGAGGAAACATCTGGTTTGAGAGACATGCCTGAAGTAAGTCTAGGCACAGCTTTTTTTTTTTTTTAAAGGGCACTAGGACAGTTTTTAAATGGGATTTCTGAGGTTAAGTGATGAAATTCACAAGCAATGTGGAAAAATCAAGAGGAGCTTGGTTGATCAAGTTGCTTGGACGATATAATGGAAGCTTTGCTGTTGTCTTTTGTAGTTTTACGATGAAATTAGCTATTTAGCGTCTGCCATACTGGCACAGAGTTTAATTTTGTATACTTAAATCCAGCTGGAAACTTTCTGTAGGCCTCGAACCATTCTTCCTGACTGACAATGCAGTAAATACAGCAGGTTTTCATTTGAAAACTGAAATGTCCACAATGCTTCTGTCGTTAATAATGGGCTCTAAAATGCCACACTGCTAAACTGAATATCCAGATAAGTACTGGCAATGCAATCAATAGGCTTCATGGTTAACCAAATGGTCACTGTTTGTCCTTTTCTGAATAAAGCACTTCAATACGAGGGCTTACAAAAAGACCTTTATGAACTTTCACATTTTCTGATCTGCCTTTTTAATTAAGCATGGTTTCGTGTTTCATGACCTCCTGTGCAAATCAATGATAGTCCTTGGTCATTTCTTGTGCCTTTTTTGAGGATTTTAATCTGTCTATTTTAAGCACTGCTTGAATTGTTATATGCCCAAAGAGCAAAATCTTACCTGGACAATCCAGCTATCCTAACACAAGTGACTAACCAGAACAAGCTCTGTAGGCCATCTATTTTGACATAGCTTCAACTTTGTATGGTAAACAGTGGCATAAATATGGCATTGAGTATGTCAGTATGTGACATCGCATGACACAATTTGCAATGGTGCAGTTGGGAGACAGGAATTTTCTACAACAGCAGCTCTAACAGTAGGTCCAACTGCAAGGCAATTCACAGGTGCTCTCATTCTATCACGTTTAGCTTTTCCACAGTAACAACTTACTAGTGCATCTCAAACAATTAAAATATCGTGAAAATTTTTTTTAAAAATCATAATTGAATTAAAAAAGGTAAACTTTCATATATTCTATCTTCGTTATATGTAAAGTGAAATATTTCAAACCTTTTTTTTAATTTTGATTATGGCTCATTGCTCATGAAAATCAGAAATCCCGTTTCTCAGATTATTAGAATATTTCCTAAGATCGACCAAAAAAGTATTTACAATACAGAAATGTCCAACTTCTGAAAAGTATGCTCATTTATACACTCAATACTTGGTTGGGACTCCTTTACCACAAATTACTGCATCAGTGCGGTGAAGCATGGAGGCGATCAGCCTGTGGCACTGCTGAGGTGTTATCGAAGCCCAGGTTGCTCTGATAGTGTCCATCTGTATGTTTGGGTCAGGTGTTTCTTATCTTCCTCTTGACAATATCACATAGATTCTCTACGGGTTCAGGTCATGCGAGTTGGCTGGTCAATCAAGCACAGTAATATCATGGTCAGCAAACCATTTGGTAGTAGTTTTGGCACTGTGGGCAGGTGCTAAGTCCTGCTGGAAAAGGAAATCAGCATCTCCATAAAGCTTGTCAGCAAATGGAAGCATGAAGTGCTCTAAAATCTCCTGGTAGACAGCTGTGTTGACTCTGGACTTGATAAAACACAGTGGACCAACACCAGCAGAGGACATGGAACCCCAAATCATCACAGACTGCAGAAACTTCACACTGGACTTCAAACACCTTGGATTCTGTGCCTCTCCACTCTTCCTCCAGACTCTAGGACCTTGATTTCCAAATGAAATGCAAAATTTACTTTCATCTGAAAAGAGGACTTTGGACCACTGAGCAACAGTCAGGTTCTTTCTCTCCTTAGCCCAGGTAAGACGCTTCTGATGTTGTCGCTGGTTCAGAAGTGGCTTAATATTAGGAATGCAACAATTGAAGCCCCTTTCCTGAAAACATCTATGTGTGTGGTGGCTCTTGATGCACTGACACCAGCCTCAGTCCACTCCTTGTGAAACTCTTCCAAGTTCTTGAATCACCTTTTCTTGACAATTCTCTCAAGGCTGTGGTTATCCCTGTTGCTTGTGCACCTTTTCCAGCCAGCCTTTTCAGCAATGACCTTCTGTGGCTTACCCTCCTTCCAGAGGGTGTCGATGATCGTCTTCTGGACAACTGTCAAGTCAGCAGTCTTCCCCATGATTGTGGTTGCGTGTACTGAACTAGACCAAGAGATACACGGTATTTACACTGTTTTACTCAAACTCAAAATGATATACTCTAATATTTTGAGATGTTTTTTTTTGCGCAGTAGGCCATAATTATCAAAATTAAAATAGAAAAATGTTTGAAATATTTTAGTTTACATGTAATGAGTTTAGAATGTATAAAATTTTCACTTTCTTAAATAACTGATGGAAAATATTGAACTTTTTCATGATATTCTAATTGAACAAGTACACAAGGGCTTGTATGTCGGATGCCATGTATGGAAGGAGTCTCCAGTGTCAGCACTTTGTAACAGTCAGAAGTCTTTAGGACAGGGGTCTTTGTGATTTCTCTGTAACATAATAAACAAGCTGTAAATTAACTTCAAGAGAGGGGGGAAAAAAAAGAGACCGTAGAGACAGTTGCTGCTATTAGTATGCAATAACAGGAACAAACTTGTTTGCAGGAAGAATAACAGGAACAAAATTCATAACTAAACAGATAAAAAAAAGTTCAATGATTCTGTCTTTGATAAATAATTGTAACTGTTGGCATATTGCTGTGGGATAAGACAAATAAAACACTTCAGCACCACACCACCATGTTGTTGATTATATTTTTTGTCCTTGTTGTATTTTATTCCTTAATTAATACAATCTGCATTAGCAGATTGAGGTACCCACTTTCAGAAGTCATTACCAGAAATAGCTACTGGACACTAATTAAAATGTTTATATATGAATTTATTCAAACTCCAAATCTGCTTCAAATAAAAATATCTGATTATATTTTTTAGCAATGTAATAAGTGTGAATCAGCTCGCTTTTAGCATGCCGTCATTTGTAGTTTGTGTCTTGTGCTTTTGTAATGGACAGAAAGTAGTGCAAAAATGAAAAATAACACTTCACGAAACATAGCGGCCATTTTGGAGGCATGATGGATGTTAGGGAAAGTTTCTAGCCATGAAACTTTCAAGTCTTGCTGTACATGTAACATTTTGTTATTTTGAAAAACCTATTTATTTCTAAATTAATGGTGTAAGACTGGTATAAGACTATTAAAATGGCTTGACTGGTATTCATGATATAACCTGGCGACTTGTCCAGGGTGTACCCCGCCTTTCGCCCGTAGTCAGCTGGGATAGGCTCCAGCTTGCCTGCGACCCTGTAGAACAGCATAAGCGGCTACAGATAATGGATGGATGGATGGATGGTTGGATGGTATTTATGGTTAACCCAAGGCAAATGTTAGCACGGATAGTGAACATATCATGTATTTTGTTCTTTTTCCCCACAGAAATTGTTGTAAAATTGTTATAAATAAGCCTCTTATTTCCATAACTTATAGTTCATATTAAACTTAGTTCCACTTCCATAACATTATCAAATCATGTGTATCATCTTCAATGTTCCTCACAGGGAGCAAAACATTTTGGGTGTGTTTAGTAATAGCCACAGAGGAGAAATTTGGGTATCTACTGAGACTGTAATACTTACTCTAAGTACTAAATACTGTAAGCTAGCTCTGTAGCTAGTGCGCTCTCTCAGTAGCTAGCCATCTAACATTAGTTTGACATTAGTTGTTGTTGCTTGTTTTTAGTTAAATAAGTCCTCATGGGGCGGCACGGTGGTGTAGTGGTTAGCGCTGTCGCCTCACAGCAAGAAGGTCCGGGTTCGAGCCCCGTGGCCGGCGAGGGCCTTTCTGTGTGGAGTTTGCATGTTTCCTCCAGGTGCTCCGGTTTCCCCCACAGTCCAAAGACATGCAGGTTAGGTTAACTGGTGACTCTAAATTGACCGTAGGTGTGAATGTGAGTGTGAATGGTTGTCTGTGTCTATGTGTCAGCCCTGTGATGACCTGGCGACTTGTCCAGGGTGTACCCCGCCTTTCGCCCGTAGTCAGCTGGGATAGGCTCCAGCTTGCCTGCGACCCTGTAGAACAGGAAACAGGATAAAGCGGCTAGAGATAATGAGATGAGATGAGAAGTCCTCATGGAATTGGCTGATTACCTCTGCATGGGAAAGTTTGGTCCAGATTTTTTTCTTTTTCTTTTTGGTATTGTCCAGAAAGCTTCCACAGTGACACCCAAAGGGGTTTCCCAGACTATATGTCTTCTCACTCACTTTTTCTCACTTGTCCCATTTATGTATGTGGGGTCATTGCCATGTGGACTCTATTGATCCACATGTCATATTAATTGGAGCATAGTTGGCCCCCGTCGGCCACTGGGCTCAAACCCAGACCTTTCTTGCTGTGAGGCAGCAGTGCTAACCACTACACAACCATGCTGCCCCACATACTATATGACTTATAGGATATTTTTTCATCCAAGTATAGTATAAGAGTGAATGTGAATATGCTTGACTTCAAAGGCTGGATATGAGGTTAAATACCACTTACAAAGGCCTTCGAAGCTAGCATTAATTCATTTTATGCTTTCAAGGATTATCTAAAATGAATTGAACAAACGCTGCCAAAGCCTGATCAGCAAGCAATAAGCATTCTTTATGGGAACCTTGTTCATTTTGTATTTGCAATAAGGTTTATAGAGCAAAATAGCATTTAAAATGTCTCTTAAATGGCCAGCTAACATTAAAGGAGTTGATGCTTCTACAAAATATTATGGGTGGGTGTCTGGTCAGACAAAGTGTAATAGCATAATGCTGAAAACCTATGACTGCTGCTAAACTCAGCTGATTCAAGCCAGAACAATAAGGAAATTGAATGCAAACACTTTCATGGTTGCGCTGTTTTCCTGGTTTGTTGTCATGTTTTATGTGTACCAATTGCACAGCTTGTTTTAATGGGTTTTATTAACCCAGGCATAAGGCATTCAGAATCAGCAAGAGTAGAAAAACTCATCTCATTATCTCTAGCCGCTTTATCCTTCTACAGGGTCGCAGGCAAGCTGGAGCCTATCCCAGCTGACGACGGGTGAGAGGCGGGGTACACCCTGGACAAGTCGCCAGGTCATCACAGGGCTGACACATAGACACAGACAACCATTCACACTCACATTCACACCTACGGTCAATTTAGAGCCACCAGTTAACCTAACCTGCATGTCTTTGGACTGTGGGGGAAACCGGAGCACCCGGAGGAAACCCACGTGGACACGGGAAGAACATGCAAACTCCGCACAGAAAGGCCCTCGCCGGCCACAGGGCTCGAACCCGGACCTTCTTGCTGTGAGGCGACAGCGCTAACCACTACACCACCATGCCGCCAGTAGAAAAACTGTGTCTAATAATAATAATAATAATAATAATCCCCAAATATACACTAACACGTTGTGTAATTAATTTAGCAGGGTGTACAGATCACTGAGCTCTACATAAAATCTGGAGAGCTCAGAGCCTACTCCCTGCTGTAGAGACGAGTGAAGCCATCTGGCTGCCATATTACCACTCCCATCGCGTGTATCTTTGGCTTGTGTGTTAAACTATGGTACCTGATCAAATTTGCCCCAAGAAAAAGTCTCATCTCATCTCATCTCATCTCATCTCATCTCATCTCATCTCATTATCTGTAGCCACTTTATCCTGTTCTACAGGGTCGCAGGCAAGCTGGAGCCTATCCCAGCTGACTACGGGCGAAAGGCGGGGTACACCCTGGACAAGTCGCCAGGTCATCACAGGGCCAAGAAAACGTATTCCTCTTATTCCTCCTCTTATTTTCTCAACTTTACCCACATTCCTTACATGTCTTTATAGCGCTCCGCTTCACTGTTATTGTTTCTCCCCCTTTTCCAGTTCAGTCTCTGATCATTTTTTTTTTTTGAATGGCTCTTTTTTTTTTACTACTATAATTATTTTTACAGAGATTATTTCAGTTTTTCTCTTATACAGTGTACCTTTTGCTTTCATACATTTCTTCTTCCTTATATATCTCAGTACTCACAGGTGAAACGTCCGTCCACAACCTTTGACCTGACAATTTGTACAGTTCACTGCTGCACATGTAGGCATTTTTCTTCTAATTTTTCTCACCAACTACATAAATAACTTGTCCAATTTTGCATAGCTTCCAGTAGTCTAAATGACAGAGATGGGAGTGGTAAAATGGCTTCGCTGTGACAAGCCTATGGCTCTCCAGATTTTACATAGAGCTCATATGAGGAGTCGATCGAAGTTTACTGCATGGTTTAGTCACTTTACATTCACAGGGTTACCTGGAGAGAATAGTGTATCTTGGAGAGAAAGGGCTCATAGAAATATCAATCTGTACCCCAGGGCTGTAGTTAAGAGCATAGGCAAAGGCACCCACATGTTTTTACTGCCAAAACGATCCTTTTTCGGTCATCACAAATAGATAATACCCTGAAAAATTCTCCGACATCACTTTATACAAAGCCAAAGAAAACAGACCAGCCCAATCCTGACTGAAAGCTCTTATCAAACCCCCACACTGCACCACATTCCCTTGACTTGACCCACCATCTCTAAAGATACAAGGAAGATGTGCATCAAGACGGTTCTCGTTCCTGGCACTCAGGTGGTGGAATGAACTTCTCCTGGCTGTCTGAACAGCTGAGTCTTCAAAGTCCATATTCATCTAAAATACACTACCGTTCAAAAGTTTGGGGTCACTTTGAAATGTCCTTATTTTTGAAAGAAAAGCACTGTTCTTTTCAATGAAGATCACTTTAAACTAATCAGAAATCCACTCTATACATTGCTAATGTGGTAAATGACTATTCTAGCTGGTTTTTGGTGCAATATCTCCATAGGTGTATAGAGGCCCATTTCCAGCAACTCTCACTCCAGTGTTCTAATGGTACAATGTGTTTGCTCATTGCCTCAGAAGGCTAATGGATGATTAGAAAACCCTTGTACAATCATGTTAGCACAGCTGAACACAGTTGAGCTCTTTAGAGAAGCTATAAAACTGACCTTCCTTTGAGCAGATTGAGTTTCTGGAGCATTACATTTGTGGGGTCGATTAAATGCTCAAAATGGCCAGAAAAATGTCTTGACTATATTTTCTATTCGTTTTACAACTTATGGTTGTAAATAAAAGTGTGACTTTTCATGGAAAACACAAAATTGTCTGGGTGACCCCAAACTTTTGAACGGTAGTGTAAATCCCTCTGTTTTGTTGCTCTAGTAACTTGTACTAACTTGTACTAGCATGAGTTGAGGTTTTTGATGGAGACTGCAAAGCATTTCTGCAAGTCACTCTGGATAAGGGTGTCAGCCAAAGGCTGTAATTCATCTCATCTCATTATCTGTAGCCGCTTTATCCTTCTACAGGGTCGCAGGCAAGCTGGAGCCTATCCCAGCTGACTACGGGCGAAAGGCGGGGTACACCCTGGACAAGTCGCCAGGTCATCACAGGGCTGACACATAGACACAGACAACCATTCACACCTACGGTCAATTTAGAGTCACCAGTTAACCTAACCTGCATGTCTTTGGACTGTGGGGGAAACCGGAGCACCCGGAGGAAACCCACGCGGACACGGGGAGAACATGCAAACTCCACACAGAAAGGCCCTCGCCGGCCACGGGGCTCGAACCCAGGACCTTCTTGCTGTGAGGCGACAGCGCTAACCACTACACCACCGTGCCGCCCCAGGCTGTAATTGTAAATTAAAAAAGGGAAAAAAAAAACACGTCAAGGCCATTGTATCAAGAAGATCAAGTTCATTGGTCAATGCAACCTTGTCCCAGATACACATCTGTGAAAATAAATCTCAAGTGCCCTTTGAGTTCATTAAATGGCAGGTGAGGAACATCAAACTCCTCAACGTTCCTCAAAGAGAATGATTCCACAGCGTTCTCCCAGATGAGTATTTCTGTCACCCGGTAAAGACCCAGCAGCCTGAAATCCTCACGACGAACAAACTGGCTATAAATGTATGCCGAGTGATCTAACGTTCCTTTGTAAATTTCAGCTTCCTGATTAAAGTTTCAATCCTGTCACAGATCAGCGGGTAAAATATAAACAAGGCCTTTGCAGGTCTTACATCAGAAATATCTATCGGCATCTGATACAGTGCACAAGGGTATTTGTGACCTTTTCCCTACAGATGAAAGGCCCAAGTCAGTCTTTCATCTGAAGTAACATGGCTCCCAAGATTTGAAGTTGCTGTCAGGTCTTTTTTTTGAGTCTCTGGTGGCTTGAGGAACACCCATTTGTGAACTTTAAAGGTGATTCAAAATGTCACATTGAATAAAGTTTTCATAAATGTCATTACTAAACATAACACACACACAATATATACAGTATGTCACAAGTATGTAAACAGTGCGGTTTCATTTTTGAAGGCACACCAAGACAGGACGATGTTATTACCTTTCTGTGCTGAAATTGTATTAAACTTTAGATGAGAAAAAATGTAAAGGGTTGTTGACATTCAGTCAAACATTAAATGATGGCTGGAGTTCTGTTATGAAAGCATTATGATTGAGCTTTATAGCATGGGGCTTTATCGTAGGCATAAAACTCCTAGGCATATACACAGGCCCTCACTCACTCACTCACTCTTTCAAGGACACCGTTCATAATTGCTATTGTTTTCGGTCAAGTGTTTCAAAACTGTAATCATGCTGTGTCTCAATCAAATAGGAGGCAATAAAGAGAAAAGATGCGCTTGCCATTAATTAGTTTCATTACATTCAAAACAAACTATGTCAGGCTCGTAGTACTTGAGTCCAGGACTCGGACTTGAGTCCGACTTGTGCCCTAATTTTAAGGACTTGTGACTTGACTTGGACGCAGACTCGTACATTAACCGCATTTGGACTCATCAATTGGAGACGAGGACTCAGATTTTTTCTTTATTTTTTGTAACATGCCATAATAATTTGGCATAAGATATTTATATCTACATTCATTTTTGTACTAATTTCATGCAAGAGTGTCACACTTGTGCGCCTTGGTGCGTGTATCAAATAGACTCTTGGGCACGCTCTGGACAGCGCGCGTCGTAAATGACTCGCATCTGCACAGGATTAAGGCGCAATCAGCGCGCCTATATAAAAACTGAAAACGCACTTACTTTGCAAAGTATTGAGTTGTATTGCTGACATATTACCGAGCCTTACAGTATTTCCTTGTTTGGGTTCCTGATCCCTGATTTCCTGTTTCTCGTCTTTGATTCTGACGAGTCTCCGATAGCCTGTTTGTGTGTCGCTCGACCTATCGCCTGTTTCACCGTTTTACGATTTTGCCTGTCGTTCTGGATTCTTCACTTGTATTAATAAACACACCTTCTGCACTTGCATCCGTCTCCCAACTATCTCTGACAGAATACTTTGCACTCCCTGACAAAGAGAAGCACATTCACCTGTTCATACGTCACGTTCTGGAACAAACTAATGTTAATGGCGTTGAAACAGTCACCGTCAAATGACGCGGTTGGAGTCTTGTTCTTGGACTCGACTCAGATCAATAGTGGATTCGATTCGAATTTTTTTTGAATGACTCAGACTTGAGGTTTAGCGACTCGACTACAACGCTGATATATGTACAGCTGTGCTGTTTGTCCCTTCTTGGAAGAATAGAATTGGAAAATATATGCTTACCGTATTTACGTCAAGTTTTGAACGCAACATCAATAGCATTTTGAAAAATCGATTATTGAGAAAGTAAACCACTTCATTCATGTTTGTTACATCCGTGACGTGTTACGGAAGAGTCAGTACAATGGGATTAATCCTTATAAAGGATGTGACTAAGAAATGAAATCTAAGGGGAGTTTCATTAAGTGTTGTCACTTTACTAATCTCGACTGAATCTACACTCTGGGCTAGAAAGAAATCAGCCTCAGTCTCTACTTTATACAATTCTGCACATTTTACTTACCGTCTGTTATTAGTTCCACAAAAGTAAAAAAAAAATAAGTCACTTAAAGCCATTTATTGTATTAAGAGCAAATAAGATGATGTGGATGTCAAAAAATCTCATCTCTCATTATCTCTAGCCGCTTTATCCTGTTCTACAGGGTCGCAGGCAAGCTGGAGCCTATCCCAGCTGACTACGGGCGAAAGGCGGGGTACACCCTGGACAAGTCGCCAGGTCATCACAGGGCTGACACATAGACACAGACAACCATTCACACTCACATTCACACCTACGGTCAATTTAGAGTCACCAGTTAACCTAACCTGCATGTCTTTGGACTGTGGGGGAAACCGGAGCACCCGGAGGAAACCCACGCAGACACGGGGAGAACATGCAAACTCCGCACAGAAAGGCCCTCGCTGGCCACAGGGCTCGAACCCGGACCTTCTTGCTGTGAGGCAACAGCACTAACCACTATACCACCGTGCCGCCATGTCAAAAAATATAGGCTTATTTTTTTTCTTTCTACTTTGAAAGAGCCAGTTCATGACAGACCGCCCTGATTCTAATACAATATCATTTTTTAAAGCTTTCAGCTTAGAGCAAACTGAAACAGAGTTTTGTCATGATAAATAAAATGAAACTAAACTAAACTGCATCTGTCCATCTCGTATTATAGAACAGAATGGAAAGGGGTGTTTTGTTTTTGTGCCGACACTGAAACTCTTCGATGACGTAGTAAAAAAAAAAAAAAATCATTGTAACGTCCTGAGTCTATTTGCTTGGGATTCAAATGTGGCAACCTGCTTTGAATGCATCAGCAGGAAACATTGTTTAGAAAATGAGATTTGCATTTCAAAAGTACATTTCAAGCAAGGCTACGTCTGTGATTGTGTTCCTTCTGTAAATAGGGGCGTTATCTGCTTTTTCTTCTGATATGCTCTGTTTCTGTCTTTGCTTCTATTTATTTATTTATTTTATTTTATTTTTGGGTCCTTTAAATTTTCTAAACTCTCAGGCTCGAGAGACCAGCTCAGTGCTGTGTGATTTATCTGTCTCACAAAAATGCCCTTGTCTCCCATCCCTGGTGAATATCCATAAATGCCTCATGAATACCCCCTTTATTTTTATTTATGGGCCAAGGTTTTATAATTAAATAGTAATTAATGCTGCCAGTGTTAAGGCCTGTGCCGTTTTTCTCCTCTGCCACAGTCTTCAATGATGAATAGGCTCCATCTATTAAGTTACTGAACAAGGCAAGACAACTCTGATTAAGGTATCACTCCATGGCACTTATTAAAATGCAAAAAAAGAGAGAGAGCGAGAGAGAGAGAGGGACATGCAATTTCATTTTAAAATTGCTCTCGATAATGCCAGACCATTTTCAGAAAACCTGACCACTCAGTAAAATAGATCCCCTGTAAGATTTATAATAGATGAAGAAGAATAGGAGAACATTAATAAAAAATGATAACTTCATTTAGGCGTTGTGAATTCTGCAGCATTTTACCAAAGGGCTCCCATTACCTTTTATTGTATTTAAAGGAGATATAATTAATGTGCTTGACCTCCGTAATACTGAAATACCTTGACAGAGGAGGTAATTATGGGCATGAGTGATACAGAAGCCTTACATTATACTCAGTTACGTAATAACTCATTTTAATTGACTTTATCAGTGACATTATTGTAAATAATATGAAGAAATGGACTAAAATGTTACTGTGATTAGTTGGCTGTTACTCGGTGGCAATCCTTTAAAGGCCATTTAGATATGGAAGTCTTTTACTTTGCTGATTTAAATCACTGAAATCACACACAATGGCCAAGTTTACATTAGACCGTATCTGTCTCGTTTTCTTCGCGGATGCACTGTCCGTTTACATTAAAACGCCTGGAAACGCCGGGAAACGGGAATCCGCCAGGGTCCACGTATTCAATCCAGATCATGTCTGATCCGGTGCTGTGTAAACATTGAGAATACGCGGATACGCTGTGCTGAGCTCTAGCTGGCGTCCTCATTGGACAACGTCACTGTGACATCCACCTTCCTGATTCGCTGGCGTTGGTCATGTGACGCGACTGCTGAAAAACGGCGCGGACTTCCGCCTTGTATCACCTTTCATTAAAGAGTATAAAAGTATGAAAATACTGCAAATACTGATGCAAATACTGCCCATTGTGTAGTTATGATGGTCTTTAGGCTTGCCATCCTTCCACTTGCAAGTGGTAAGTGACTTGCGCACAGCGGCTCAGTCCCGAATCACTGCTCGTGCACTACACTCGCGCGCTCTGTGAGCTGCGCAGGGCCGGAGTGCGCACCCTCCAGAGGGCAGTCGCTGTTCAGGGCGGAGTGATTTGGAGCGCAGCCGCTGAGGAGGAAGCGATGAGCCGCACTGACACATTTCAACTTACGTGCCGAATTAGTCATGTGATTAGCGTATCCGTGTATTGGCGTTGCTGTGTGCATGTGAATCGTGTATTGGCGTTGCTGTGTGCACGCTAATCGTGTATTGGCGTTGCTGTGTGCACGCTAATCGTTTTTAAAAACGTTAATCTGATGATCCGCTGATACGGTCTAATGTAAACCCCACCAATGTGTTTGTGTATGTCACGAAATAGTAATACTGTTACTAAATCTGGTTTTTGTTGTTGTTGTTTTTTACACTTGCACTTCTACTGCAATGTTATATGTCATTTAAATCATTTACAGTGGCATGCAAAAGTTTGGGCACCCTTACTGAAAATGTCTGTCACTGTGAATAGTTAAGTGAGCAGAAGATGAACTGATCACCAAAAGGCATAAAGGTAAAGACGACGCATTTCTTTTCAGCGTTTTCTGCAAGATTTGTGTATTATTTTTGTTTTGTACAATTGGAGAGTGAAAAACGAAAAGGAATACCATGCGAAAGTTTGGGCACCCCAATACATTTGAGTTCTCGGGTGACTTTTACCAAGGTTCCAGACCTTAATCAGCTTATTGAGCTGTGGCTTGTTCAAATTCTTCGTTAGGAAAGGTCAGATGATGCAGATTTCAAAGCTGTATAAATTCTCTGACTCCTCAAAAGTGTCCCTAAAATCAACAGCCATGGGCTCCTCTAAGCAACTCCCTCGCATTCTGAATAATAAAATAATTGATGCTCACAAAGCAGGAGAAGGCTACAAGAACGTAGCAAAGTGTTTTCAGGTAGCTGTTTCCTCAGATCGTAATGTTATTAAGAAATGGCAGTTAACGGAAACAGTGGAGATCAAGGTGAGGTCTGGAAGATGAAGAAAACTTTCTGAAAGAACTGCTCGTTGGATTGCTAGAAAGGCAAATAAAAACCCCTGTTTGACTGCAAAAGACCTTCAGAAAGATTTAGCAGACCCTGGAGTGGTGGTGCACTGTTCTACTATGCAGTGACACTTGAACAAATATGACCTTCATGAGAGAGTCATCAGAAGAAAACCTTTCCTGCATCCTAGCCACAAAATTCAGCGTCTGAAGTTTGCAAATGAACATCTAAATAAGCCTGATGCATTGTGGAAACAAGTCCTGTGGACTGATGAAATCAAAATAGAACTTTTTGGTCACAATGTGCAAAGGTATGTTTGGAGAAAAAAGGGTGCCAAATTCCAGGAAAAGAACACCTCTCCAACTCTGAAGCATGGGTGTGGATCGATCATGCTTTGGGGTTGTGTTGCAGCCAGTGGCACAGGGCACATTTCATTGGTCGAGAGAAGCATGGATTCGAATAAATACCAGCAAATTCTGGAAGAAATCTGTAAAAAAGTTAAAAAGAGGATGGGTCCTACAATAAGACGATGATCCAAACCCACCTCAAAATCTACAATAGAATACCTCAAGAGGCACAAGCTGAAGGTTTTGCCCTGGCCCTCACAGTCCCCTGACCTAAACATCATTGAAAATCTGTGGATAGATCTCAAAAGAGCAGTGCATGCAAGACAGCCCAAGAAACTTGTAGAACTGGAAGCCTTTTGCAAGGACGAATGTGTGAAAATCCCCCAGGTAAGAACTGAAAGATTATTAGCTGGCTACAAAAAGTGTTTACAAGCTGTGATACTTGCCAAAGATGGTGTTACTGGGTACTAACCATGCAGGGTGCCCAAACTTTTGCTTCGGGCCCTTTTCCTTTTTTGTCATTTTGAAAATGTAAAAGAAGAAAATAAAAAATAGTTTTTGCTTAAAATATAAAGGGAAATTTAGGGGTCAAAGGCTTGTCACTGAGGCAGGACCCTCTAAGGTACTTATTTGTACCATTTATACTGATTGGAAACATATATGTACCTTTTTGACCCTAAAAAGGTACACTTAGTTACCTTGAAGTCCAATCATGAGCCTGAGGGGGTGTAGAGTGTACCTTGGGGGACAGAAATTGACTCCTACTGTACCCCTATTTCTGCTACTGTACCCCTATTTCCTAGTCAGTGGAGTCCGAGTCAAGACCAAGTACAACAGAGGTGCAAGACTAAGATGAGACCAACCCCACACATCGTCTAATCAATGTCAAGTCAGTTTATTTGTATAGCGCTTTTAACAACAGACATTGTCGCAAAGCAGTTTTACAGAAAATTAAAGACTTTAAAGTCTTTAATGAGCTAATTTTATCCCGTATAAATTTATTTATCTCTGATGAACAAGCCTGAGGTGACAGTGTTGAGGAAAAACTCCCTCAGACATCATGAAGAAGAAACCTTGAGAGGAACCAGACTCAAAAGGGAACCCATCCTCATCTGGGTGATAACAGATAGCATGATTATAAATAACTTGTTTCTGTAACTGTGTCCTATAGAGTCACAAAGTACAACTGTGTAACCAGAAAATTCATTATAGTTTTAGCATGAAGTCCGTTTTGTTGAAGTTATAAACTGTTCATTGATGGAAACTTGAGTGCAAAACTGTTCATGACAACTGCAGTCCTAAAGTTAGCATGGCAACTGGAACAAAACTGTAAGTGTCCAGAGCCATCTTCTAAGTGTGTCTTTCAACTGTCCATATGGGGCTGTCCTCTACAGGAGCGATGTGATGAGACTCCAGCCAGAAGTAGGGCATCAGGATGGATCAGGTAGGTCTGGAGAGCAGGAGAAATCAGCATCACTGGTGTCTCAGGATTGACGTCAAGACCAAAACTAGATGTGTTAATTTGCTGGTTGTAGTATCTTCTTAACCTGACATGAAATTTCTCCTAAATTAACTAAAATCTTTGTTTTTATCATTTTGTACAAATAAGTACACAGGACATACATAAGACACGAGAACCGTTCATACTGCTATAATGTGATAGCAACTGCGAGTTGGCCTAGTGGTTAGCGTGTCCGCCTCTCGACCAGGAGATCGCGAGTTCTACTCATGGTCAGGTCATACCAAAGACCATCATAAAAATGGTACCTACTACCATCTGGCAAGGCACGCTGCAATACAGATGCGAGTGGGGAGTCAAACTTTCGCAGTTACCAGAGAACTAGCCCTCCACTGTAACCCTAGCTGTATAGGCGAGAGGCTGAGGGCTATGGAAATGGAGATCGGTGCCACACCCATACACCTTAAAGAGCTGGTTAGTACTGGGACAGGAGACTGCCTGGGAAGACCAGATTCTGGTGCGAGAGGGGTTTTGACTTTGATAATGTGATAGCAGGTGATAGCAAGAACTAACTTGTTCACAGATGAGTCACAAAGTTAAACGCAACTATAAACAAGTTAGAAGTATAACATGTCATTCTTTAATAAATTGTTTTAAATCTTAGCATTGGCAAATTGCTGTGGTCAAAGAGGAATAAAACACTTTAGGAGCAGCATGTTACACAAGAGACCACTTTTCAGATTAAAAAAAGAAAGCATAATGAAGGCTGCTGGGTTTTGGTGCAAAATTAAGAAGCGAGTCTGGCAGTCAAAGTGTCCAGAAGAACTGTGGCTGGTTCTGCAAGATGCTCAGTAAAACCTACAGCTCCTTATATTTCCTTATAAAACTGCACCTGAGACTACTATTTAAAAAAAAAAGAAAAAAGGGTCGTCTCACACCAAATATTGACTTTGTTTCATTTATTATGGCTTACTGCTGTTTATAGATTAAAAAAAAAAAAACATTGAAACATTTCATTTCATTTCATTATGTTTAAGCGAAGGCGGCACGGTGGTGTAGTGGTTAGCGCTGTCGCCTCACAGCAAGAAGGTCCGGGTTCGAGCCCCGTGGCCGGCGAGGGCCTTTCTGTGCGGAGTTTGCATGTTCTCCCCGTGTCCGCGTGGGTTTCCTCCGGGTGCTCCGGTTTCCCCCACAGTCCAAAGACATGCAGGTTAGGTTAACTGGTGACTCTAAATTGACTGTAGGTGTGAATGTGAGTGTGAATGGTTGTGTGTCTATGTGTTGGCCCTGTGATGACCTGGCGACTTGTCCAGGGTGTACCCCGCTTTTTGCCCGTAGTCAGCTGGGATAGGCTCCAGCTTGCCTGCGACCCTGTAGAACAGGATAAAGCGGCTAGAGATAATGAGATGAGGTGTTTAAGCCATTTTTTTGGTCTACAGCATTTCTTTACGTGTGCCTAAGACTTTTGCACGGTACTGTGTATGGTCTCACACTTACGGTACATTCCAGGCTGCACTGTGGATTTTATTTTAACAGTTGAAGTTGAACTCATTACAATCTAACAGCTAAAATAATCCGCTTAAGGAATTTGCTCTGAACAAATGTCTTTAAGCCGATTATTTCAGACCTTTGTGGAAGCAAACGCAATAATGATATAAATACACAGAATGGTATGAAGAAGTGCCGCTGGGGCTGATTTCTTTCCAGCATAGACTGTAGATTCATGCAGCCAATCAGTGACAGTTATGTTAGGTGATTACACTGAGCATTACAGACTGAAAAACAGAAACAAAAGCTATTGGTGGACATTAGATCTAAGCTACAGTATATCACATCACCACTAGCAATCAGTGATTAAACTGCAAGAACAATAAAAACATCAGTATTGGAATTAGCTCTATTATTGCTGGGAAGGTTTATTATTTAGCTTAGTACAACATTAATTCTGGGGAAATTTATTATCGTCCCAATTACTATTCCTACAAACTTACTGCCAATGTGTTCTTTTTCCTATCCAAATACAGACTCGTCCTGAATACACGAGGAGTCTGTAGAGTGATTCAGGGCTCATTTAGCAGAGTCAATCACCACATCACGACAAATTCATTCTAAATTGTCATGAATACAATTTTATGTGTCACTTCTGCTGTCTGAGCTTATTTTTTTAATGAAAGACAATAGAATGAAACACTAATTCATTGCATGATGCTCTTCAGTCCTAGCCGCTTAAATATAAAAATAATTTACAGCTTTTCTTCACCCAGTATATCTAAAGGCCTTTCCTTCTTCACTACAGACAAGGCCATTTCTTTCTCTGCCACTGTGAAATCTGAAACATGACATAAAATGACAAGTTCAACCAATCATGCCATGTGCTGCCTGTCAAAGAAGCAGACCTCGGTTTGAAAACAACCTGAAAACATTCCCAGACCGTGCGACACATGGTACAAGTGTATACTGATGTTATATGGGTTTACTCTGTAGACCTGTACATAATCTGTCCATATTCATGAAAAATGCAGTTAGCTGCAGCAACGACTGAACTGTTAATAACAGAGGAGAGGACATTTATTGTTTGGTGTAAAAACACAATATGGATGATATTTGCTGCTCATAATTCTTTTAAATCCCCCAAACAACAAAAGGCTCATTTTTATTTTTCAAGTTACAATTTTAGGGCAGCACAGTGGTGTAGTGGTTAGCGCTGTCGCCTCACAGCAAGAAGGTTCTGGGTTCAAGCCCAGTGGCCGACGAGGGCCTTTCTGTGCGGAGTTTGCATGTTCTCCCCGTGTCCGCGTGGGTTTCCTCCGGGTGCTCCGGTTTCCCCCACAGTCCAAAGACATGCAGGTTAGGTTAACTGGTGACTCTAAATTGAGCGTAGGTGTGAATGTGAGTGTGAATGGTTGTCTGTGTCTATGTGTCAGCCCTGTGATGACCTGGCGACTTGTCCAGGGTGTACCCCGCCTTTCGCCCGTAGTCAGCTGGGATAGGCTCCAGCTTGCCTGCGACCCTGTAGAACAGGATAAAGCAGCTAGAGATAATGAGATGAGAAGTTACAATTTTAGGGCGGCACAGTGGTGTAGTGGTTAGCACTGTCGCCTCACAGCAAGAAGGTTCTGGGTTTGAGCCCAGTGGCTGACGGGGGCCTTTCTGTGTGGAGTTTGCATGCTCTCCCAGTGTCTGCGTGGGTTTCCCTGACAGTCCAAAGACATGCAGATTAGGCTAATTGGTGGCTCTGAATTGACCGTAGGTGTAAATCTGAGTGTGAATGGTTGTTTGTCTCTATGTGTCAGTGCTGTGATGACCTGGCGACCTGTCCAGGGTGTACCCCGCCTCTCGCCCATAGTCAGCTGGGATAGGCTCCAGCTTGCCTGCGACCCTGCACAGGAAAAGCAGCTCCAGATAATGGATGGATGTTACAAAGTGCTGACACTGGAGACTCCTTCCGTGAATGTTAAATGAATCATTCCTCACAGAAAACTTCACCATATCAATAATTACACATTTTTTTGTTCTGTTTTGTTTATTATCCATTTAAGTCCACCATACAAATCTTATAGTGTTGCTACAGGAACATTTATGTTTATAAATTAAAACCAACCCCATCTGACCAATTAGAATTGAGCATCCAACAGTGCTGTGGTATAAAATCCTTTGGTCAACACACGATAATCTTGCTAATTCAGTTATCCTACTTTCAAACTCTCATGGCTCTTGCTCTTAATCAAGCTAAATGTGTGTAGCTTGCATGTGTTCTGCCCCCAAAAACCCCACAGATAATTTGGAAACAGATGACACATATGATGCTGCTTGCGAAAACACAGCTGCCTCAGACTTACACAGCTAAACAAATGCAGCCAAACAGGAAGCCATTTTGTTCCTCCTTTTCACAGCACCCCCTCCCACTGCCAGTTAAACAGTACTGTAGATAGTATAGCATCATTACCGTAAACAACAGTCAGGTTTTTTTTCCAACCCATGAGGTTTTATTTTGTGCATTCTCTCTCTGGTTGGGGTCTCCATGCTGAGCTAAGGCGAGCGGTGAGGAAAAGAAAATTCAAAGCATGAGTGCCGTCTGTTCCACTCCACCTGTTCAGTGACAGGCAGCTGGGCAGGTGCGGTTGTGTGCGTGTGTGCCAGCCAGCATACTCTCATTGAGGCAGAAGTTCTGCAAATGTACTATACCACACGTGTATGCATCCCACACACACACACACACACACAAAACAAACACATCTCAATTTATCTCCTTTCTCCACACACTGCAACAGCACCAATCCATTTTGCATGCCTGATATTATCTCACATGTGACATGATTAAATGCTTTATGAGTCATTTTTTAGGATACAGATCCATAACACCCTGAGCAAAAAAGTCTTCCCCAAGCTTTTTTTTCTTGGCTAATACTTCGATCTTTTGAAATCGAACCTTTTCTAAAAGGAGGAACTCTCTATTGTAAGGTTGAAGGATAAAAGGTAGAACAAACCACAGACCACATGCCAGTGAGCATGTCTTTCAGTTGTACCAGTTGGTGCATCTTTGCATCTTTGAGCCCATATGCTGTATAGACTAAATGGAACGGTGTTCAAATGTTTACGAGCAGGCATAGTTTTAGAGAGCAGTCAGTTCTTGAAGTTGATGTGTTGGAAGCAAGAAAAATGGGCAAGCATAAGGATCTGAGTGACTTTAACAAGGGCCAAATTGTGATGGCTAGATAACTGGGTCTGAGCAAAATGGCACATCTTGTGGGGTTTTCCCAGTATGCAGTGGTTAGTACCTACCAAAAGTGTTCCAAGGAAGGACAACCCGTGACCCAGCAACAGAGTCATGGGTGTCAAAGGCTCATTGATTCCCCAGCGACAGAGTCATGGGTGTCGAAGGCTCATTGGTTCGCATGGGGCATGAAGGGTAGCTAGCTAGCTAGCTAGCTAGCTAGCTAGATAGATAGATAGATAGATAGATAGATAGATAGATAGATAGATAGATAGAGTGAGCTCTGGAAAAAATTAAGAGACCACTGCAAAATTATCAGTTTCTCTGGTTTTACTATTTATACAGGTTTGTGTTTGAGGAACATGAACATTTTTGTTTTATTTCATAAACTACTGACAACATTTCCCCCAAATTCCCCATAAAAATATTGTCATTTAGAGCATTTAATTGCAGAAAATGACAACTGGTCAAAATAACAAAAAAATTTGAAGTGTTTTCAGACCTTGAATAATGCATAGAAATCAAGATCATATTCACCTTTAAACAACTTAATACTAATGTTTGAACTTAGGATGAGTTCAGAAATCAATCTTTGGTGGAATAACCCTGTCATTTAATCACAGCTTTCATGCATCTTGGCATGCTCTCCACCAGTATTTCACATTGCTCTTGGGTGACTTTACTGTATGCCACTCCTGGTGCAAAAATTCAATCAGCTCAGCTTTGTTTGATGGCTTGTGACCATCCATTTTCCTCTTGATCACATTCCAAAGGATTTCAGTGGGGTTCAGGTCTGGAGATTGGGCTGGCCATGACAGGGTCTTGGTCTTATGGTCCTCCATCCACATCTTGATTGGCCTGGCTGTGTGGCATGGAGCATCGTCCTGCTGGAAAACCCAATCCTCAGAGTTAGGGAACACTGTCAGAGCAGAAGGAAGCAAGTTTTCTTGCAGGATAACCTTGCATATGGCTTGATTCATCCGTCCTTCACAAACAAAAATCTGCCCCATTCCAGCCTTGCTGAAGCACCTCCAGATCATCACTGATCCTACACCTAATTTCATAATGGGAGCTAGATACTGTGGTCTCTGTCTAACCATTAGGCAACCAAGTGATGGGAAAAGCTGAAAATTGGATTCATCAGAGAAGACCTTACTCCAGTCCAATGGTCCAATCCTTTTGGTCTTTGGCAAATCTCAGCTTGGCTCTTCTTTGCTTCTCATTAATGAAGGGCTTTTTTCTAGCTTTGCATGACTTCAACCCCATCTGGAGGAACCTGTTTCGAACCGTTCTTGCCATGCACTTAACCCCAGATGACATTTGCCATTCTTTTTGTAGGTCACTTGATGTCATCCTACAGTTGCTGAGTGACATTCAAAGGAGTTGATGATCATCACGGTCAGTGGAGAGTCGTTTTTGCACTCTGCCAGTCTGTAACTTTGTTGTCCCCAATGTCTACTGCTTGACCTTGTTCTTATGAACTGCTGTCTTTGAAATTTTGAGGATGGAAGCAACCTGATGCTCACTGTATCCCTATGCCAGTAAAGCCAGTAGTGAACCCTTCTTTTGCTCACTCAAAACTTTTCTTTTTAACTCTTTTGGCATGATGAAGAGAGAGTTTTGTATTCCAATTAAATTTAAGGTACTACTAGCACTGTTTTTGCCATCCAAACTGGTCCTACTGCAAGGCAAGGCAAGTTTATTTATATAGCACATTTCATACACAGTGGCAGTTCAATGTGCTTTACCGAAGTAAAAGCAAAACAGTAAACAATAAAAAATAAAATTACATAAAATAAATGGGGAAGAAAAATAATAAGAATTAAACAATAGTAGAAATAAAATAATAAAATGAAGTAAAAATTCAGTTAAAAAAACAGCAGAATAAAATAGAATAAAAGTTAAGTAAAGTTTAAAACATGCACAGACTGTAAAAGTTAAGAAAGTTTAAAACATGTAAAGATGACAATATTTATCAGTTAGCAGAAAGCATCTGAGAACAGCTTGGTCTTTAGTCTAGATTTGAAGCTGCCAACAGCAGGAGCATTTTTAATGTCCTCTGGGAGTTGGTTCCATAGCTGTACTGCATAGTAGCTAAAAGCTGCTTCACCACACTTTGTTTTAACAACAGGTTTTACCAGTAAATTTTGCTGCTGCGATCTGGTAGATCTGATTGGGTTAGGCCGCTGCAACATATCAGAGAGGTAATTGGGCCCTGTACCATTTAGAGATTTGTACACCAGCAGCAATACTTTAAAGTCAATTCTATAGCTTACTGGAAGCCAGTGAAGGGACCTTAGAATTGGAGTAATGTGCTCTGTTCTTTTTGTTCGTGTGAGAACCCTAGCTGCTGCATTTTGAATCAGCTGAAGTCGTTTGATGGTCTTTTTTGGCAGGCCTGTGAAAAGGCCATTGCAGTAATCAACCCTACTAGAGATGAAGGCATGTATAAGTTTTTCCAGATCATTTTTTGACATAAGTCCTCTTAGTTTGGAAATGTTTTTTAGGTGATAAAATGCCGTTTTAGTGATTGCTTTCATGTGACTGTCAAAATTTAGCTCACTGTCAATGAAAACACCAAGATTTTTAACCATATCTTTTGTTTTAATCCCCTTTGTGTCAAGAATAGTGGTAATCCTGAGTCTTTCATCTTTTTTCCCAAATAGAATTACTTCTGTTTTATCTGTGTTCAGCTGAAGAAAGTTTTGTGACATCCAGTTGTTGATTTGGTCTTTCGACACTGGTAGAGACATTCAAGGGGGGCATAATCATTAGGTGATGGAGCAAAATAAATTTGGGTGTCATCTGCATAGCAATGATACAAAATTGAGTTGTTCTTGATAATTTGTCCAAGTGGGAGCATATAAAGGTTGAATAGTAATGGTCCAAGGATCGACCCCTGGGGAACACCACAGGTCAAGGACATTGATGTTGAGGTACAATTTCCCATGGCAACAAAGAAGCTTCTATCTTTTAAGTATGATTTTAACCAATCGATAACTTTACCAGTCAACCCAACCCAGTGTTCAAGTCGATATAGCAGTATGTTGTGATCAACAGTATCAAAAGCTGCACTGAGGTCCAGTAATACCAGGACCGATGTTTTGCCTGCATCAGTATTAAGACGTATGTCATTTATAACTTTAATCAGCGCTGTTTTAGTGCTATGATTGACACGAAATCCTGACTGAAAGTTATCAAAACAGCTGTTTGATATCAAGAAGGCAGTTAATTGATTGAAGACAATTTTTTCAAGGATTTTCCCGATGAATGGTAGATTTGATATTGGCCTGTAGTTGTTTAACACTGAAGCATCCAGATTATTCTTTTTAAGTAGGGGCTTTACAACGGCTTTTTTCAGGGACACAGGAACAATGCCAGCCTCTAGGGATGTATTTACGATCTGAAGCACATCTGTAATTATAAGGTGAAGAACAGACTTAAAAAAGTTGGTGGGCAGAATGTCCAATTCAGATGTTGAGGAACTGAGATTTTGTACAGTTTTTTCCAAGAGTCTCGTAATCAATCAAACAAAATTCTGACATTGTGTTGATGTTGTCTGTCTGTGTCACTGGTGATTGCAGCTTTTCAATTATTTGCAACTGAGATATATTATGAGCAATATTCTGCCGTATTTTAGCAATTTTACCTTTGAAGAAGGATGCAAACTCATTGCATTTATTAACTGAGAGAAGTTCAGGTACTAATTGTGGTGGGGGATTAGTTAGCTTCTCTACTGTTGAAAATAGCACACGGGCATTGTTCATATTCCTGTTGATAATGTTGGAGAAGAAAGATTGTCTTGCTTTACGAATTTCATAATTATATTTACAAAGCATCTCTTTATGGATTTGATAATGGATGTGAAGTTTAGATTTACGCCATTTTCTTTCAGTCTTTCTACATTCTCTCTTTAGCAATTTAACAGCTGGGTATTGCTTCCATGGTGCTTTCTGCTTGTCATTGACTCTTTTGATTTTGAATGGAGCAATGTCACCCATAATTTGGGTCATATTTAAATTAAAAATTTCCAGTAAGTCGTCTACAGAGTCTGACATCTTGGTTGAGATCTGAGAGAGAGCTTGCTTAAAAAGAGCACACGTGTTGTCATTTATGACTCTCCTACCCATAGTCGTTGAGCTGTTCTGAATGTGAGGAGACATAGAAACATCAGAGAAAACACAGAAATGATCAGATAAGGCCAGGTCAACAACAGTAGTAGAAACAGTGGTGCCGCCTGCTGATTTTTATACTTTTCCTCATTAAATAAGATTTGGTTCAGGTGATCACCTACCTTATTAAGTAAAACGAGGTGTGCTTGTGTTGGAATTCCAGCACAGACACTGGAATGAAATAGCTGCCATTCATAGAAATGCTGATTTAAGAAAGAAATTGAAGTGGTCTCTTAATATTTTCCAGAGCTGTATATATGGCTTTAAAAATCCCCTAAGAAATCCTTTGGTCAGTATTAGCAGTAAGGATTTTTAACATTAGTAAATATAACTTAAAAACCTTCTTAGAAACCTGGGATGTTTGCCTCGTTAGCTACCTGGCTAGTGCTAGCACTGAATATTCTAATGTAGGAAATATCTCATTTCATCATCTCTAGCCGCTTTATCCTGTTCTACAGGGTCGCAGGCAAGCTGGAGCCTATCCCAGCTGACTATGGGCGAAAGGCAGGGTACACCCTGGATGAGTCGCCAGGTCATCACAGGGCTGACACATAGACACAGACAACCATTTACACTCACATTCACACCTACGGTCAATTTACAACCCCGATTCCAAAAAACTTGGGACAAAGAACAAATTGTAAATAAAAACAGAATGCAATAATTTACAAATCTCAAAAACTGATATTGTATTCACAGTAGAACATAGACAACATATCAAATGTCGAAAGTGAGACATTTTTAAATTTAATGCCAAATATTGGCTCATTTGAAATTTCATGACAGCAACATATCTCAAAAAAGTTGGGACAGGGGCAATAAGAGGCTGGAAAAGTTAAAGGTACAAAAAAGGAACAGCTGGAAGACCAAATTGCAACTCATTAGGTCAATTGGCAATAGGTCATTAACATCACTGGGTATAAAAAGAGCATCTTGGAGTGGCAGCGGCTCTCAGAAGTAAAGATGGGAAGAGGATCACCAATCCCCCTAATTCTGCGCCAACAAATAGTGGAGCAATAACAGAAAGGAGTTTGATAGTGTAAAATTGCAAAGAGTTTGAACATATCATCATCTACAGTGCATAATATCATCAAAAGATTCAGAGAATCTGGAAGAATCTCTGTGCGTAAGGGTCAAGGCCAGAAAACCATACTGGGTGCCCGTGATCTTTGGGCCCTTAGACGGCACTGCATCACATACAGGCATGCTTCTGTATTGGAAATCACAAAATGGGCTCAGGAATATTTCCAGAGAACATTATCTGTGAACACAATTCACCGTGCCATCCGCCGTTGCCAGCTAAAACTCGATAGTTCAAAGAAGAAGCCATATCTAAACATGATCCAGAAGCGCAGACGTCTTCTCTGGGCCAAGGCTCATTTAAAATGGACTGTGGCAAAGTGGAAAACTGTTCTGTGGTCAGACGAATCAAAATTTGAAGTTCTTTATGGAAATCAGGGACGCCGTGTCATTCGGACTAAAGAGGAGTAGGACGACCCAAGTTGTTATCAGCGCTCAGTTCAGAAGCCTGCATCTCTGATGGTATGGGGTTGCATTAGTGTGTGTGGCATGGGCAGCTTACACGTTTGGAAAGACACCATCAATGCTGAAAGGTATATCCAGGTTCTAGAGCAACATATGCTCCCATCCAGACGACGTCTCTTTCAGGGAAGACCTTGGATTTTCCAACATGACAATGCCAAACCACATACTGCATCAATTACAGCAACATGGCTGCGTAGAAGAAGGGTCCGGGTACTGAACTGGCCAGCCTGGAGTCCAGCTGTTTCACCCATAGAAAACATTTGGCGCATCATAAAATGGAAGATACAGCAAAAAAGACCGAAGACAATTGAGCAACTTTAATCCTACATTAGATAAGAATGGGTTAACATTTCTATCCCTAAACTTGAGCAACTTGTCTCCTCAGTCCCCAGACGTTTACAGACTGTTGTAAAGAGAAAAGGGGATGTCTCACAGTGGTAAACATGGCCTTGTCCCAACTTTTTTGAGATGTGTTGTTGTCATGAAATTTAAAATCACCTAATTTTTCTCTTTAAATGATACATTTTCTCAGTTTAAACATTTGATATGTCATCTATGTTCTATTCTGAATAAAATATGGAATTTTGAAACTTCCACATCATTGTATTCCGTTTTTATTTACAATTTGTACTTTGTCCCAACTTTTTTGGAATCGGGGTTGTATATGGCTCAAAATGTCCCTCAGAAATTGTCACTTGGCTGTTGATGGTCAGACTATTAACATTTGTGAGAATGACTAAAAATAAGTATTTATGAATTTTTAAATATGACCTACAAATTCCTCTCAGAAATCTTGTCAGATTATTTCATGAGCTAGACAGCAAGCTTTACATAACTATAAAAATTCCTCAAAGAAATCAGTTAGCTAATTAGTTGGCTGGCAAGCTTTAGAAGTGAAGGTACTAAACATTTATGAATAAAAATAAGAATTTATGAACTTGTGACTTAAAATTCCCTCTCAGCAATCCTGTCAGGTTAGCACATGCTAGCTAGATGGCAAGCTTTAGAAGGAAAGCTTATAAACAGTTATGAATATTACAAAAATGCATGAAAATGTAGGACTGTGTGACTTTAAAAACTTCTCTAAGAAATCATCTCATGTTAGCTCATGTTGGCTAGCAAGCTTTAGAAGTGAAGCCTATAAACATTTATCAATATGAATTTTTAAAAAATAAATTATACATGTATGAATATGGCTTCAAAAATTCCTCTCAGAAAACCTGTCAGGCTAGCTGAAACATTTATGAACATGACTTCAAATAAAACTTTATGAATGCATACATATGTATAAGTAAGACTTGAAAAACTCCTCTGTGAAATCCTGTTAGCTTATGCTAGCTAGCTTGTAAGCTTTAGAAGTAAAGGTTCTAAACATTTACGAATATGAACTAAAGTAACGTTTTTGTCATCATCATCATCATCATGAATGATGAATGTATGAGTGATAAAAAAAAACCCATCTAAGAAATCATGTCAGGTTAGCTCATGTTAGCTAGCTGGCTAAGACTATTTACAGTGGTGCTTGAAAGTTTGTGAACCCTTTAGAATTTTCTATATTTCTGCATGCCGTAAATATGACCTAAAACAACATCAGATTTTCACGCAAGTCCTAAAAGTGGATAAAGAGAACCCAGTTAAACAAATGAGACAAAAATATTATACTTGGTCATTTATTTATTGAGGAAAATGATCCAATATTACATATCTGTGAGTGCCAAAAGTATGTGAACCTTTGCTTTCAGTATCTGGTGTGACCCCCTTGTGCAGCAATAACTGCAACTAAACGTTTCCAGTAACTGTTGATCAGTCCTGCACACCGGCTTGGAGGAAATTTAGCCAGTTCCTCCGTACAGAACAGCTTCAATTCTGGGATGCTGGTGGGTTTCCTCACACGAACTGCTCGCTTCAGGTCCTTCCACAACATTTCGATTGGATTAAGGTCAGGACTTTGACTTGGCCATTCCAAAACATTAACTTTATTCTTCTTTAACCATTCTTTGGGCAGCACGGTGGTGTAAGTGGTTAGCATGGTCGCCTCACAGCAAGAAGGTTCTGGGTTTGAACCCAGTGGCTGGTGAGGGTCTTTCTGAGTGGAGTTTGTATGTTGTCTGTGTGGGTTTGATCCAGTTTCCCCCACAGTTCAAAGACATGTGGTAAGTTTAATATGGGATGGCCTTGGGCTGAGGTGCCCTTGAATGAGCCACCTAACTACCAATTGCTCCTTGGGTGGTGTTAGCATGGCTGCCCACTGCTCTGGGTATGTATGTGTGTGTTCACTGCTTCAGATGGGTTAAATGTAGAGAGGAAATTTCACAAGTGTGTGATGAATAAAGTTGTGCTTTCTTTCTTTTTCTTTGGTAGAACGACTTGTGTGCTTAGGGTTGCTGTCTTGCTGCATGACCCACCTTCTCTTGAGATTTAGTTCATGGACAGATGTCCTGACATTTTCCTTTAGAATTTGCTGGTATAATTCAGAATTCCTTGTTCCAACAATGATGGCAAGCCGTCCTGGTCCAGATGCAGCAAAACAGGCCCAAACCATGATACTACTACCACCATGTTTCACAGATGGGATAAGATTCTTATGCTGGAATGCAGTGTTTTCTTTTCTCCAAACATACCGCTTCTCATTTAAACCAAAAAGTTCTATTTTGGTCTCATCTGTCCACAAATAATTTTTCCAATAGCCTTCTGATAGCCACATGATCTTTAGCAAACTGAAGACGAGCAGCAATGTTCTTCTTGGAGAGCAGTGACTTTCTCCTTGTAACCCTGCCATGCACACCATTGTTGTCCAGTGTTCTCCTGATGGTGGACTCATGAACATTAACATTAGCCAATGTGAGAGAGGCCTTCAGTTGCTTAGAAGTTACCCTGGGGTCCTTTGTGACCTCGCCGACTATTACACGCCTTGCTCTTAGAGTGATCTTTGTTGGTCAGCCACTCCTGGGGAGGGTAACAATGATCTTGAATTTCCTCCATTTGTACACAATCTGTCTGACTGTGGATTGGTGGAGTCCAAACTCTTTAGAGATGGTTTTGTAACCTTTTCCAGCCTGATGAGCATCAGCAATGCTTTTTCTGAGGTCCTCAGAAATCTCCTTTGTTCGTGCTATGATACACTTCCACAAACATGTGTTGTGAAGATCAGACTTTGATAGATCCCTGTTCTTTAAATAAAACAGGGTGCCCACTCACACCTGATTGTCATCCCATTGATTGAAAACACCTGACTCTAATTTCACCTTCAAATTAACTGCTAATCTTAGAGAGTCACATACTTTTGCCACTCACAGATATGTAATATCGGATCATTTTCCTCAATAAATAAATGACCAAGTATAATATTTTTGTCTCATTTGTTTAACTGGGTTCTCTTTATCTACTTTTAGGACTTGTGTGAAAATCTGATGATGTTTCAGGTCATATTTATGCAGAAATATAGAAAATTCTAAAGGGTTCACAAACTTTCAAGCACCACTGTATGTACAGTATATGAACTCAGTGATACGTCCATACTTCCATATATGCACTCAAAAACATGCCTTCAGGGATCTACAAACATTATATAGTAGTTACTTCTGGTCCACTAATTTGATTGGTCAAGTGGTGTTCCAAGAGGTTTTATATTTCTTCTAACATCTATTTCTGGGATGTTTTACTGTGTGTATCACTCCGCTTGTCTGTGTTTATTACACACAATTCCATTTCCTAATTCGAAACAGTTACTACTCTAGAGGTAGCGACATCAACAGAGGACATGGCAAATGGTATTTTTTCAGGAATATAACTTTTAATTTAAAATGCGAAAGATGAAACAGAAGAAGTGACACCAATTTTACCAGAAGCACCCTTAATGGAAATGTACACATCAGTGTGAGCTAGCTAGTGAGCTCGCTGGCGTAAAGTGAGTGTGGCTTCTTTGTGATCTATTTCTTCTTGTGGAACAAAAATAAACAGAACATTTGGTCCTATTGTGTTTGAAATGTCACTTAGTCTATAGTAATTTTTTGCCCTGTCTCCGAAATCACTCAATACTCGCTATATAGTGAACTATATAGTGAGGTTGCCATTTTGTAGTGCTGTCCAATTGTATAGTGAGAATTATTACACCCTATATAGTGGACTCAAAGTATCCCACAATGCACCATGAAAAGTAGTGTACAACTGATGGTCACTAACCAAGCAATATATCCCATCATGCATTGCGGTCACGCTGAAAAAAAAGAAAGTGTGTTGAGGTGAATGGACAGAGGAAGAAACACATTATAAATGGACATTCAAGTATAATTAAAAATAGTAAGAGAATAGAAAATAAGCTAAAATAGAATACGACAGATAAAATACAAGTTACGGTGCAGAGCGAGGAATTAATCAAAAGCCTCAAATTTGATTTAATAAAAGGCAGCGGCAAAGAAGAAAGAAAGTATTCAGCCTTGATTTAAAATAACTGAAAGATGCAGCAGACACAAAGTACTTTGTATATGGATTTATCACAAAAATACATGCATTTATTTATTATTTTGAAAACCCACCAGGCGGCACGGTGGTGTAGTGGTTAGCGCTGTCGCCTCACAGCAAGAAGGTCCTGGGTTCGAGCCCCTGGGCCGGCGAGGGCCTTTCTGTGCGGAGTTTGCATGTTCTCCCCGTGTCCACGTGGGTTTCCTCCGGGTGCTCCGGTTTCCCCCACAGTCCAAAGACATGCAGGTTAGGTTAACTGGTGACTCTAAATTGACCGTAGGTGTGAATGTGAGTGTAAATGGTTGTCTGTGTCTATGTGTCAGCCCTGTGATGACCTGGCGACTTGTCCAGGGTGTACCCCGCCTTTCGCCCGTAGTCAGCTGGGATAGGCTCCAGCTTGCCTGTGACCCTGTAGAACAGGATAAAGCGGCTAGAGATGAAAACCCACCAGCTGACTGATCTGGCACGTTTTAACTGTGCGACAGTAATGATGTAAATAACAGCATGACGGAGTAGTGTCTGAAAGCGTTTTTTCATTTTACCAATGAGCTCACTATATAGTCCTCTATATAGTAATTCCCTATATAGTGAGTAGGGAGTAGTGAATGAGTGAGTGATTTCAGACACAGAGTTGGTTATAAATATATAGGCTGTTGTATAAAAGCAATATCGTACTCGCAATCATGTGGTTATACAGAACATCAGCAAAGCTGTGATTACCTACGGCTAAATCACAGTCACACAATTCAGCATAACTTGCACTTATTCTCTTGCAACATTGCTTAATTACATCAGACAAACCAAAGAACCATGTAGAGTGCTGAATTTTATATATACGAGAGTGAACCATGCAAAGCAATGACAGTAGTAATGGACAGTGCTGACATCAAGCACATAAAGTACTAAAATACCTCCTACAGATACAGTGGCAGCTGCTGGTTTTTAAAACAGGGGAAGCCCATTTTACGCATTCATCGTAAAACCTGTAGGCCGGATATCAAAGCATAGAAAGGTGTGCCCCATTAGCATAGTGAACTAGACAACCCTACCTAGTGGCAGAAAGTATTTTTGCTTGTACATTTCATGTTATAGTCTGGCTTGCCAGGCTAGTGCCTCATATCCTTAATCAAAAATATCAAACATCCAAAAATCACTGGCTATTCAACGAAGAGCCTTGAACATCATACCCTGATATGCAACACAGAGTCTTTAACACAACACCCAGCTGTGCAACACATCCTTGAACATCTTCTGCAACACAGTCTGGAAATTCATAACCAGGTAGGCTATGCAACACACAGAACCTTGAATATCATACCCAGGTATAACCTATAACACAGAGCCCACCATTCTCTTAACATTACTGAACAATATACACACTTCACATTCATGAACATGAACACTATTTATACACAAATTCTGCCCTCCACTCCTTTTCCAGAAAATGGTCTGTGACCCTGTCATACCAGCTGGTTGTGCTTTCCAGAGACTTCACCAATTTCTGTTAGCAGCTAGCACTGCAGATCCCAATAAGGCTCAAGCTAGCCTACAACCAGATTGAACTACAAATGAAATAAACGAGTGAATTCACGAATGATCAAACTGATAGAATGGATGAAAGTTAACGGAGCACAACGAGTAATATTTACATTTATTTACAGAGTAATGTACAGAGACATCAATGAGAAGAAACGTTTATATGAAAAGAAATTCGGACAGCACTTTGGCACACGACTGCACTTTCTTGACATCTGCTAGGGACTGACTGATCATACTTCCGTGTTCCTCACCGAAGTACCGCCCTCCTCATGTCTTTCAAACACTACCTCCAATAATCCTTTATCAGCCCGGCTTCTTGTCCCTCCCACTGTCTCGTTTAGTCCCAGAGAAGCCCGGCTTCCCTGGAAGTGACGATTTTGTTGATTTTAACCAATAACAACTAGCCGAAATTGGCTGTTCAGAGCCGTCTCGTAGACTGCAACGGATACTGCTGACGTTTTCCATCCCAAAATATGTTCAAAACCCGCCAAAATGCACTTAAAACCGCCCAATCTAGCAACACTGCTGCCAGTCCATAGAGCCCATTGAAATAAGAAAGGTTACAGCCTGGCAGCAAAGGTGATTCTCGTAGCGAACTGCAAGTTCGTCAGACATCACTCAAATAAGTTACAGGATAGTTATGAAGATAAATACAATCTTGGGCATATATTATGTTATGCAAGTTATTGTTTTAATGAGAATTCAACGTCGTAGACGCCGCAGTTTGGGGAGAGAATTTTAGGGGAAGCTCGGCTTCCCTTGTTGTCTCTGAGAAATCGCCCCTGTACAGATACCAGTCACCGTGGAGCTCTCTTTTTTTTCCTCTGTGACTTTACAGTATAGTCCCTCTTATTACTGCACATGAGCTATTAGACTCTAGCTGTCCATACAAAACTCAAACCCAGCCAAGCAGGTCACAGTGGGCCTCACTAGGAAAGCAGACTCTGAGTGTGAAAACACAACACAGACATTAAGAGAAGTAGGCTAATTGCTGCAAATTAGCCGAACATCTGTTCCTGGGTTCGGTTTACCCTGAGAATTAAATAAGAAATGAAGATTTCTGCCTTGAATGCACAACGTGAGCAAACCATAAGATTTAATGGTTACATTTCTGGCTGTTTTTGTGAATCACATCACTAAACAGAACAGTTTGCTAAATTAGCGACAGCAGCAAGACCTGTCAGCAAGTAAGTAATTTTGGCTACATTTTGACAGAATACCATTATGCTCAAACCAACTGTTGGTTTCATTCAAATTTTTCTAATCCAATCAGACTTTAATGGATTAGGCAAGTCAGCAGCCGGTGAAGGCTGGACGTAGAAAGATTCCAAGTGATTTGAAAGAAAGGATTAGCGACATGAACGAAAATGATGTTTTAAAAATGAAGGCGGCATTAAACAGAAAAGTATGAATGCTTATTTTTTATGATGTAAGAAATGTATAGCTAGCATGAGTTTGTGTTGCTAGGTCGAATAGCTTGTCGTCACCTTGTGTACTTTTCTGTGCTTTGTCATAACTTTTGCAGCTCACCTCCACTTATTATCTTCATACGCATATCTGCGTCCCTTTTCTATGCCACTCTTGGTTGTTGGTCTGATTTTTGTGTTATCTAGGAAAAGAGTCTATCAGGCGTCGTGGCTTCCTGTCTGTCGCTTCTTTGCCCTGCACACTGAAGAAGAAGAAGAAGAAACCTTTATTTGTCACATGCACACTTCAAGCACAGTGAAATTCATCCTCTGCATTTAACCCATCTGAAGCAGTGAACACACACACAGAGCAGTGGGCAGCCACACTACAGCGCCCGGGGAGCAGTCAGGGGTTAAGTACCTTACTCAAGGGCACTTCAGCCCAAGGCCGCCCCACATTAACCTAACCTAACTGCATGTCTTTGGACTGTCAGGGAAACCGGAATACCCGGAGGAAACCCACACAGACACGGGGAGAACATGCAAACTTCACACAGAAAGGCCCCCTGGGTTCGAACCCAGAACCTTCTTGCTGTGAGGCGACCGTGCTAACCACTACACCACCGTGCCGCCAACTGAGGGCTCAGGGTTGTCATTCTAGGAATGGCTCTAATCCCCCTCAAAAAAAAAATCAAGCAGTTCAGGACAAACAATCCAGAAATAAAGGAGTGTACTTGCACATTGTGAAATGTTAGCATGGAAGAGCATGGAGGCTCAGAAAGGGGGAGGGAAAGGTAGCAGCCTGCTTCTCCAGTGATCATCCCTGATAATAAGCAGGAAGGAAGGCCCAGCGGTGGGGCTGTCACACATACACACATACACACACAACAGCAGAGTAGGTGGAGGAGGAGGCTGAGGAGCCCCAGAAGGTCCCAGTGGCTCTGATGGAGCTGTCAGCATGCAGCCTGACAGGTGCTACCTCGTCTGTTCTCGGAGGTGATCATTCGTTGCCGACATATAATGGACCATTGTTCCACTTCCTCACTCGCTCCTTCGATCACTAAGCTATCGGCCCTCACTTTGTTTGTTGACAAACGTGCCCTTATATGCCTCGAGCAGCTGTCAAAGGAATATTCTAACCAAGCTAGGCTAATGGACCAAATAATGCGTGAAAGAACTAGCATTAGCAGTTAGCATGGCAGCATTTGTTGACAAGTCCACACTTAAACCCTTCCAGCAACTGTTTCATGATAAAGAGATGGCACCCGACGAGGCTAATGAGCCTAGTAATGCGTTCGTTATAAATTTCACCATCCTTTGGTCAAATTATTTCTTAAATGTGGTGGATAGCAGGTTAAAAAGCATACTGAATATGGTGCAAGGAGTTTTTTTAGTCATCGTTTAGGTAGAATATGGTGCTTGCAAGAAAATGACGCAATGTCAGATTTTGGCTGTAAAGGTGAATAGATGAAGCCGTTTGTGGGGGTGTGAAGTCTCGTCAGAAGGCTGGAGGATGGTAATACAGCAGGAAAGAGACAGGCCGAGGGCGAGGGGGAAAGAGAGCGAGAGCGAGAGCTAGACAAGCACAGAGGAGGGCGATGAGAAGGTCTTGGGTGAGCTGCAGGCAGATCACAGGCGGTCCACAGGGACCAGAACTGGGAATATGTCAGGCTCCGAGCTCAGCGACAGCTGCCTTCATCTGGGAATCTACGCTTGCTGTACCATGTTGAAAAGTCCTGCTGCAGGGAAACGAACAGATGCAGTGTAACCGCTTTAATGCGACGTGCTGTCATGGCTTCCATCAGCTATTCCACGTGCCGTCAAGAGTCACTTGCTTTATGATCACACATCCAGACGTCATTTCAGCAGTATTCACTCATACAATGGAACAATGATGATAGTTAATGGAAGAGACTTTTTGACACACACACAGTAGCAAAGCAGCAGTGTTTTGAGTCGTATGCCAAGAAGATTGGACCGAAAAGTCTCATCTCATCAGGGACTATAAAAGAGATCATTGAAATTTCATCAATCTATCATGAATTATGAATTCTGTCACAAGCCGAGAACAAGAAAAGACGAGCTTCATTACCAGATATACAAGTACATATTAAAGATAAAGCTTAGTACTAATAAACTTGCTTCAAAAATAAAAGTCCGGGGTATATGTAGGATAGGAAAGACTATTATGAAGTGAAGGAAGGCATTTATTATTAAAAGTACATGCATCCCTGCAGTCCTGGTGGTCGTCTCCCGTTTATCTAATAATCGCTCCTCTCCAGTGCACGATTTTACCATATGGGAGAGAATGAAATTTCATTTCACACATTTTATATGAAAGTTACAAGCAATAAAGGGAAATGGCAGAAGCTTCTGCCATACTTAAGACATGATAATTTAATAACAGCACAGGCGTATCGTTCCTAATTCCATTCTGAATGGGAAATTTAGGGATAAACTACTCCACAGGGTCAAACAACCTGCCATAATAGAGGGACAACTAAGGATGTTGTCTAGTTATCACAGGAATCATTACAGTACTCCTGGTAGCAAGTATATCATCATCATCATCATCATCATCATCACTGTTGTTATTATTATTATTATTAGTAGTAGTAGTATTTATAATATGTATTTTAGTAATAATGATAAATATCTTCTGTGATTATAAAGAATTGTCCGCAGACTTTGTGCAGGATACAATATTATAGACATCATCTATATAATAATAATAATCTCATCTCATCTCATTATCTCTAGCCGCTTTATCCTTCTACAGGGTCGCAGGCAAGCTGGAGCCTATCCCAGCTGACTACGGGCGAAAGGCGGGGTACACCCTGGACAAGTCGCCAGGTCATCACAGGGCTGACACATAGACACAGACAACCATTCACACTCACATTCACACCTACGGTCAATTTAGAGTCACCAGTTAACCTAACCTGCATGTCTTTGGACTGTGGGGGAAACCGGAGCACCCGGAGGAAACCCACGCGGACACGGGGAGAACATGCAAACTCCACACAGAAAGGCCCTCGCCGACCCCGGGGCTCGAACCCAGGACCTTCTTGCTGTGAGGCGACAGCAATAATAATAATAATAATAATAATAGGCGGCACGGTGGTGTAGTGGTTAGCACTGCCGCCTCACAGCAAGAAGGTCCAGGTTCGAGCCCCGTGGCCGGCGAGGGCCTTTCTGTGCGGAGTTTGCATGTTCTCCCCGTGTCCGCGTGGGTTTCCTCCGGGTGCTCCGGTTTCCCCCACAGTCCAAAGACATGCAGGTTAGGTTAACTGGTGACTCTAAATTGACCGTAGGTGTGAATGTGAGTGTGAATGGTTGCTTGTGTCTATGTGTCAGCCCTGTGATGACCTGGCGACTTGTCCAGGGTGTACCCCGCCTTTCGCCCGTAATCAGCTGGGATAGGCTCTAGCTTGCCTGCGACCCTGTAGAAGGATAAAGCGGCTAGAGATAATGAGATGAGATGAATAATAATAATAATAATAATCAGTTCAATTTATATAGTAGCTTTCTCACACCCAAGTTCGCTTTACAATCAGAGAGAAAAAAAAAGTCCACCAAAAGAGAGTCAGGATGTAATTTCAGTGGCATAGCTGCCCACAGTCCCACCAAACACACATGAAGATATGTCTCACATAACAGAGAGTTAGTGCGTACACTACTACGTCTTTGGGAAAGCAATAACCTATTAGCTTCTAAAAATATACTGCAATTATTAATAATTCTGTATGGTAAATATTTTTGCAATATACAGTCTCCTCCTACCGTCACTAATTTTCAAATATGCTGTACGTATTTCGACACAGTATTAACTTTATTATACCCTCATCATCATCATCATCATCCTGGTCCTGACGTTATAGGAGGAAAGCAATGGATTATTTTCCAAGAACAGCATGTCCCCATGTGCTTTATTGTTCTAACACCAAGACAAATTACTAATGTGAACAAACACTTACATTTATTAAAGAATGACATCATAGTTTTTATCCATTTATGGTTACATTTACTGTTGCGGAACGTCCATAAACCAAGTTATTTTCTGTTAACACGTATGTTATATATAGTTAATAAAACATTTTTTTTTAAATGTTGAAGCACCCCATCCTGAAAACTAAAAGAAACCGCTTTACCTCTGGTACAAAGTGCTGACAGTGGAGACTCCTTCCATTAAAGGAGAACTGAAGGCAAATTTTTTATTATCAAAATTCAATTTATCTCATTTTATTAAATATAGGAATGCATTTTTGATAGCTATTTTGTCACTGCTATAGCAAGTTATGAGTGTTTGAAATATGCTACAGTGGTGCTTGAAAGTTTGTGAGCCCTTTAGAATTTTCTATATTTCTGCATAAATATGACCTGAAACATCATCAGATTTTCACACAAGTCCTAAAACTAGATAAAGAGAACCCAGTTAAACAAATGAGACAAAAAATATTATACTTGGTCATTTATTTACTGAGGAAAATGATTCAATATTACATATGTGAGTGGCAAAAGTACTGTATGTGAACCTCTAGGATTAGCAGTTAATTTGAAGGTGAAATTAGAGTCAGGTGTTTTCAATCAATGGGATGACAATCAGGTGTGAGTGGGCACCCTGTTTTATTTAAAGAACAGGGATCTATCAAAGTCTGATCTTCACAACACATGTTTGTGGAAGTGTATCATGGCACGAACAAAGGAGATTTCTGAGGACCTTAGAAAAAGTGTTGTTGATGCTCATCAGGCTGGAAAAGGTTACAAAACCATCTCTAAAGAGTTTGGACTACACCAATCCACAGTCAGACAGATTGTGTACAAATGGAGGAAATTCAAGACCATTGTTACCCTCCCCAGGAGTGGTCGACCAACAAAGATCACTCCAAGAGCAAGGCGTGTAATAGTCGGCGAGGTCACAAAGGACCCAAGGGTAACTTCTAAGCAACTGAAGGCCTCTCTCACATTGGCTAATGTTAATGTTCATGAGTCCACCATAAGGAGAACACTGAACAACAATGGTGTACACGGCAGAGTTGCAAGGAGAAAGTCACTGCTTGCCAAAAAGAACATCGCTGCTTGTCTTCAGTTTGCTAAAGATCATGTGGACAAGCCAGAAGGCTATTGGAAAAATGTTTTGTGGACAGATGAGACCAAAATAGAACTTTCTGGTTTAAATGAGAAGCGTTATGTTTGGAGAAAGGAAAACAGTGCATTCCAGCATAAGAACCTTATCCCATCTGTGAAACATGGTGGTGGTAGTATCATGGTTTGGGCCTGTTTTGCTGCATCTGGGCCAGGACGGCTTGCCATCATTGATGGAACAATGAATTCTGAATTATACCAGCAAATTCTAAAGGAAAATGTCAGGACATCTGTCCATGAACTGAATCTCAACAGAAGGTGGTCATGCAGCAAGACAATGACCCTAAGCACACAAGTCGTTCTACCAAAGAATGGTTAAAGAAGAATAAAGTTAATGTTTTCAAATGGCCAAGTCAAAGTCCTGACCTTAATCCAATCGAAATGTTGTGGAAGGACCTGAAGCGAGTTGTTCATGTGAGGAAACCCACCGACATCCCAGAGTTGAAGCTGTTCTGTACTGAGGAATGGGCTAAAATTCCTCCAAGCCGGTGTGCAGGACTGATCAACAGTTACCGGAAATGTTTAGTTGCAGTTATTGCTGTACAAGGGGGTCACACCAGATACTGAAAGCAAAGGTTCACATACTTTTGGCACTCACAGATATGTAATATTGGATCATTTTCCTCAGTAAATAAATGACCGAGTATAATATTTTTGTCTCATTTGTTTAACTGGGTTCTCTTTATCTACTTTTAGGACTTGTGTGAAAATCTGATGATGTTTTAGGCTATATTTATGCAGAAATATAGAAAATTCTAAAGGGTTCACAAACTTTCAAGCACCACTGTACATGCAGTACTGCATAGGGCTTTACATATTTTAAGGATATTTGCAGTATTTATGCAGCATAGAGGTACTGCATGGAGCACACGGTATAATATTTATACAGTATATGGGTATTTTATGAATATATTTCTGTCATTGAAAAGCGAGTCTCAGGTGTCTGCAATAGAAGATGTGTACTGAGGTGGTTTGGCTGGAGAGCAGGGCTTTTGTCAGAAGCCTATACTCATCTCTCCATCACTCTGACACCTGCTGACAACACCAATTGTGTCTCACACTAAAATGGCCACCGAGAGCATTCATTTGTTGGAGAGTGTGTCTCATGTCAGTGAGATTCTGGGAGCTCGCTCTCTTGCTGTCTCTCGCTCTGTTTTTCTCTCTCTAAACCCCCACCTTTTTGTGTCTCTCTGTGCGGCTGCTCTCTTTTCAGACTTTATTACTTTGAAACGCTTCTGACCCTGGCTATAATCCCCATTCTATTTCAAGGAGGGAGTTAGTAATAAAGCACCAATATAAAGGTTGGAATGAAATCCAATGGGGTCCTACGTAGTGAATGTCAGAGAAAGAGCAAACACAGGGGGAGGGGTGTGGGGGGGCGTTTAGAGAGAAAGAGCAAGCAAAGGAACCGGGTGGTAGGGAGAAGTGGAGAGAGAGAGAGAGAGAGAGAGAGAGGGAGAACTGGCAGAGACAGCAGGTGGAGGAGAAAGAGAGTGATAGCGCACTCCGAGCACTGTCAGCCGCCTGTGTTCTTTCTGCTCTCTTCGCATTACTAGCCCTCTGACATGTGAGTCCTGACTTGAAAAGAATTCAGACGCAAGCTCTCTCTCTCCCCCCCTCTCATTTACGCTTAAGCATTGCTTCTGGGATTGAATTAGGGCAAAACCATTATACAGTTGCCATGGAGACCCAGGCACAAATGCTGATAAAGTGTGTGTGTGTGTGTGAGAGAGAGAGAGAGAGAGAGAGAGAGATTCTCTTTCTTGCCAAATAAGCTCAATGAAGCAGACTGCATACATGCCACATTTTGAGCAGGCTGACAGTGAACCCACCAGTGTCAGTGTGTGTGTGTGTGTGTGTATGAGTGTGATGAATCCAGACGGTGATCCTGAATGCATAAGTAGCCTCCAGTCTGCTGGAGTGGCGCAGTTAGCCATACACTCACTGCCTCCGTGAGGTGGACTTGAGCTCGGGCGCCAATTAGGCAAGTGCTGGGCTTCTGCCAGAGGAGCCACAAATAATCTGTCACTTTCAGCAGGCTAGTACAAATGGTCGAGATGGTTATCATTACAAAAACAAGAGCATGTTCACTCCGAGAGAGAAATACATCACTGTGGGCTCCATTCACATGGCACAAAGAGGTGGTGTGTACTGAACAGGCTGCACCATCATACCGCAATAAAAACTGGACAAAGAAAAAGATCCTCGTTGTAACCTTGATGCCAAATCTGGTGCACTGTATCATAGCCTACATTGAAAAATGGCTTATAGAATGACTAAGCTGAATACAAAGGCTTCACGAGAGTAGATTTAAAAAAAAAAACAGGAGAAAAAAAAACCTATACTCCATATGGCTGGATCTCGTTGCTCAAAACAGCTGGGCTTTTCTGAATATTAATCCCATATCAAAATCCAAATGACCTTGCTGTTCAGTGTCTTTACTGTACTTTACTCATTCCAGGTGTGCACTAAGCGCTTTTATTTTCTGCAGGCAAGCTGAAATTTCGTATTAGTTTATTTCCTGGGACCACCGTTGGACGTCATGGGAGCACCTCGAGCCATGTCATTATAATATATTATACACAAATTTGTCACAGATCACTTTCATCTCAGGCAAATGGCTGCAGAGAGAGAAATGGTGGAGATGGGAGGCTGAGGCAGCAGCCCCGTGCCACCATTCACCAGAATCCAATTTACAGAGGCAATGAGGGATATGACATATAATGTATCCTAATTTCACATCAGGCAAATATAGCTGCCGAAGCGCTCTCCGTACACAACATGCATACCTAAAGATTCCAATGCTGTGATGGACACACAGTGGGCTGGAAATACCCTCAATGTGTTCAAGTAATACGTGACATATCGGGTCTTTCAATTCCCTCCAAAACTAATTTTAGAATTTGATTTTGCATTTGGTCTCAGAGCAATAACAGCATGCATGAAGAAAATCCTTGTAGCAAGAAAAGCAAAGGTTTATGCTGAACTCCATTTTGCATTTTTGACTTCCGTGTATACTAAGGATTTAACCAAATACAGTCTGAATACATTGTACGGATTGAAAGGATAAGGATAATGCATTCTTAATGGATACAAACATATCTGGTTGAGACAAGAGGTGTGTGTCAGGACCAGGATTGGGAGTACTTTTATACATTCATGCATGCGAGTGTGAGTATGAAGCTTGCAGGTTCAAGACAGCACTCATTATTCTATTTCTACCATCTATTGTCTTCTGTAGAAACTGTCTTTTACAAAAGAAACAGGCTTTTATTTAGAAAGCTTCCACTTCATCGAGCTATTGTAGACCATGGAATGTGCACAAGGTAGCATATCTCAGCTGGGATCTCCAAAACTAATCATTTAATTCCTTTTTTTTAATACAACCATGCATGTTTTTCATCATTTTAATTGAACATTCTTGTCATTCAAAGAAAATCTTCCCAGAAAATCATGGAATGCCACTTAAAGGACCCCAATTTCACTGTCTGCAACACTGCGTCTATCTTGCTAGTAGATTCTGTGCCTAATGAACTTTTCTGATCTTTCTCGAATGTAACAAATCCAAAAACTGAAAGAAATCTGATCAAATATAATTCATTGGCTACTGTCAACTAAACAACAGTTCCCTGATTTGGGAAATATGTTGGTGTTTTCAAAGAAAGTTCTTTAGCCTATTCAGTCACATGAGATAGAAACCTCGCACAAGCTTGTACAATGTACAAGTTCAGAAGCTGAATAAAGTTATGCTTTTATAAAGTAATAAAGTTCTGCCTGTTGGCAGGAAATATAGCAGTTATCTAACTGTCGGAATGGAACAATGCAATGACCTTTGGTATATTGGTTCCCATCCAGCCATCCATCCATCCATTATCCGTAACCACTTATCCTGTGCAAGTTGGAGCCTATCCCAGCTGACTATGGGTGAGAAGTGGGGTACACCCTTGACAAGTCGCCAGATCATCGCAGGGCTGAAACATAGAGACAAACAACAATTCACACTCACAGTCACTTTAGAACCACCAGTTACCCTAACCTGCATGTCTTTGGACTGTGGGGATAACCAGAACACCCGGAGGAAACCCATGTAGACAACATGCAAACTCCATACAGAAAGGTCCTCGTCAGTCGCTGGGCTCGAACCCAGAACCTTCTTGCTATGAGGCGACAGTGCTAACCACTACACCACAATGCCGCCCCGCCCCACATTGGTTCCTAGATATCAATATTCCTTTTGGTATATTGGTTTGCATAGACTAGTTGACTAGTCTACTCTTATGTTCAGCAGGTGGCGCTGTGTGAAGCTGTTGACTAGTTGGGGTAGTGAGAAAAACAGTGATAAAGAATCAGTGTTGTTTGAGATCACTTTGTGTAGGGGTTTAGATACGTTGTCCTTTATAGAAGTAACAGAAAAAAAGCTATTATTAGCTGTGCATTATGATGCAAAAATGTGACAATATGCATTGTGGAAATGTATTATATTACCAGAGGTCCTAATCTATGCATCCCATAGAGTTAAAATACAGTATATATATTTAACATAGAGTTTATATATAACTAGAGAGAGAGAAAGAGAAAGTTATTCACATGATTGCATTTTTTTGTAGAGAGCCTGCACCATTACCAGTAATCATCTGTACCTGTGAAGTGACTGATTTGGTCCAGATCACAACGCTCAACATGCATGTAGGTTATATGGATACAAAACCATGTTATTAACGTAAAAAAAATAAAAATAAAAAAACCTCTTCAGTAGCTTTCAAAGTAGATATCAAAGTGATACTAACAAAGTAGATTTAGCCTGCTTTCAAATAAATGACTCCAGTCCAGCTGCATTAACAGTGTCCCAGAAACAGGGACAGAAGCCGGTCATTTTAGCCGACTTTGGAGCTCTATTTCCAGTTACAATGACACCTCAGGCACTTCTACAGAGCTCATCATGTTTCAATTACTCATTCTCTTTCCCCAGGTCAGTCAGAGACTTTATTTATTCAATTTATTAAGTCATATTGAAACTATAGTATAGTTTGTTTACAATATTAAACATCTGCATATACAGTAGTATTTTTTTATTTTACTTTATCCAGACAAAATTGGAGTCCTTTTTAGTCTTCTCGTTTAAAATTTTCTCAATCATATTTTGTTCAAAATAGTCTGAGAATCAAATTCAATCAAATTGAGTATACTGTTAGACTCCTACATTAAAACACAACTAATTAATTAAGATGCTGACTGAATCTGTTAATGTAGTGTCACGGGGAATTCACAAACTATTCCAAAGGGTAGGAGCATTGACAGCAAATACAACATATGGCATTGCCTTATTACCTAGTAGACTAGAATCTGGGTGTTAAACGCACACACCCACACACACACTTTTCTTTATTTTTCTGCATGTGTTTTGCTTGCACAGCAAAGCCGCCAACATATTATGTGCACTGGATCGTTGGTCAGGGGAGATACAGATCAACATATGATCACACTTTTCCCTGATGCCATTTAGGAAGTTTTGCTATATGAACATGCCACATATGTGGCATCTGTATAATGTCTTTTCATTGCTTCCTCACCAGTGCAAATGGAGCTCATGAGGGAAAGTGTGCCACATGCTCATTATAAAAGCTGCCATGGCTAGAAACTACTCCTTACTCTCTGCTGAGCCACATAGCACAAAAACAGGCCTATGTTTCGCCAAATCCAAAGTCGAGGCCAAATTATACAAAGAAATCCCTTCTTACATTTTCTCTGAGCCTCGAGGTCCTTTTATTAGTTCACAGATAATTAGTTACTGTTAAAAATAACCAAAACGCACACTAACAATGACCCTCATATTAGCAAGCAAGAAAAAAACCCTCCCCTGAAAATATTGCAAGCCAAGCACTTTTATACACATTCATAAGATATGCTCTTCTACTGTCATAAATCTAACGTAGTGACTTATCAATTCAGCATGACAATTCCAAGAAGCATCAACAGCAATGTCATATCAATAAGTAGGCTAGGTGAGCTAAAATTAGTGCTCTTTATAACGTAGCATACAAATAGCTGTGAATACTGTAGGCATGCAATCCTTTTCTCACAGGAGTGTATGCAGGAATCTGTAATGCCTGGCATGGGCGGACGCCTTCATTCCAGCACTGAGGGGCCTGAGGGGTCTGGCCATGTCCACATCATCTACATTCCCACACATCCTTGACGTGAAGGATTGTGAAACATCTTTTATCACCATTGTACGGCACGCGGCTCTGTCCAGATGGGGGGGATAAAACATGCATGAGTCGCCCGCAGCTCCAAAAATAATTATACTCATTTACCAGAGATGGAGAGAGTGCATCCAACCAAGTCAGCAGCCATCATACCGACAAAGCTCCCAGCATACTAATGAAGACGTGGGACAATGACCAATCACCCAAACCCTCTCTCTCTCTCTCTCGCTCTCTCTCGCTCTGCGTTTTGCTTCATGGAAATTTCACAAGTAGGAGAGCAGTACTATAATATACAGTAACCCACATACTGCACATAATGAACCTACTCAGTGAAACTGAACCATGCTTAAAGCAATAGTTGTTGCACAACTAGTTCAGGTATGTATACATACAGTGGTGCTTGAAAGTTTGTGAACCCTTTAGAATTTTCTATATTTCTGAATAAATATGGCCTAAAACATCATCAGATTTTCACACGTGTCCTAAAAGTAGATAAAGAGAACCCAGTTAAACAAATGAGACAAAAATATTATACTTGGTCATTTATTTATTGAGGAAAATGATCCAATATTACATATCTGTGAGTGGCAAAAGTATGTGAACCTTTGTTTTCAGTATCTAGAGTGACCCCCTTGTGCAGCAATAATGTTTCCGGTAACCGTTAATCAGTCCTGCACACCAGCTTGGAGGAATTTTAGCCCATTCCTCCGTACAGAACAGCTTCAACTCTGGGATGTTGGTGGGTTTCCTCACATGAACTGCTCGCTTCAGGTCCTTCCACAACATTTCGATTGGATTAAGGTCAGGACTTTGACTTGGCCATTCCAAAACATTAACTTTATTCTTCTTTAACCATTCTTTGGTAGAACGACTTGTGTGCTTAGGGTCGCTGTCTTGCTGCATGACTCACCTTCTCTTGAGATTTAGTTCATGGACAAATGTCCTGACATTTTCCTTTAGAATTTGCTGGTATAATTCAGAATTCCTTGTACCAACAATGATGGCAAACCGTCCTGGCCCAAATGCAGCAAAACAGGCCCAAACCATGATACTACTACCACCATGTTTTACAGATGGGATAAGGTTCTTATGCTGGAATGCACTGTTTTCCTTTCTCCAAACATAACACTTCTCATTTAAACCAAAAAGTCCTATTCTGGTCTCATCCGTCCACAAAACATTTTTCCAATAGCCTTCTGGCTTGTCCACATGATCTTTAGCAAACTGCAGACAAGCAGCAATGTTCTTTTTGGAGAGCAGTGACTTTCTCCTTGCAACCCTGACATGCATACCATTGTTGTTCAGTGTTCTCCTGATGGTGGACTCATGAACATTAGCCAATGTGAGAGAGGCCTTCAGTTGCTTAGAAGTTACCCTGGGGTCCTTTGTGACCTCGCCAACTATTACACGCCTTGCTCTTGGAGTGATCTTTGTTGGTCAAGCACTCCTGGGGAGGGTAACAATGGTCTTGAATTTCCTCTATTTGTACACAACCTGTCTGACTGTGGATTGGTGGAGTCCAAATTCTTTAGAAATGGTTTTGTAACCTTTTCCAGCCTGATGAGCATCAACAACGCTTTTTCTGAGGTCCTCAGAAATCTCCTTTGTTCGTGCCATGATACACTTCCACAAACATGTTGTGAAGATCAGACTTTGATAGATCCCTGTTCTTTAAATAAAACAGGGTGCCCACTCACACCTGATTGTCATCCCATTGATTGAAAACACCTGACTCTAAGTTCACCTTCAAATTAACTGCTAATCGTAGAGGTTCACATACTTTTGCCACTCACAGATACGTAATATTGGATCATTTTCCTCAATAAATGAATGACCAAGTATAATATTTTTGTCTCATTTGTTTAACTGGGTTCTCTTTATCTACTTTTAGGACTTGTGTGAAAATCTGATGATGTTTTAGGTCATATTTATGCAGAAATATAGAACATTCTAAAGGGTTCACAAACTTTCAAGCACCACTGTACAGTACCAGTCAAAAGCTTGGACACCCCTTCTAATTCAGTGTTTTTTTTTCTTTATTTTTATTGTGTCTTAAAGTAATGATGGATGTCGTTTCTCTTTACTTAGTTGAGCAGTTCTTGACATAATATGGATTACTACAGTTGTGGAATAGGGTATTTACTGTATTTTATGATTTACTATTTACTGTTTGATCTCAAAAGCATTAAGAAGGCAAGAAATTGCATTAGGGCAGCGGATTAATTATTTACTACAGTTAAATTACAATTAATTATCGACCCCTTAATGATCTTTTGGGTGTTGCAAAAGTAGAAAAGACTTTCAATACGTAAAATGTGCATGAATAACTAGTCAAACTTCCACTAGAAAAAAAATTAATTGATTCCCGATTACTTAATGTATCAGTTCAGCTCACGTGACACCGTTCCACAAGTATTGACACTTTTATCCACAGTTATTGACACCGTTTCACAATTATCGACACCCAGGTGATTATTTATAAAAAATAATAATCGGTATGTGGTATTAAGTTAACAAAACATAGTTTTTATTTAAAATTTGTTTTACATAGACTTATATTTAGTCCAAAATATTTTATATAAATAAATCAATGTAGGTGCTTATGTAAATGAGGAAGTAATTCTAATGTTTGTAAATAAATAACTGATAATGTTTAACCTGCGTCAAATCTTTTTGTTCCACTTTAAGTATTTTCGTAGATCACATTTTGTTAATCATTCACTGTTGTTTGTATTAATTTCTAGTTTTGTAGTTTACCAATAAATTTCAACAGGTAACTGACATTGCAACTACATGAAACTCCAGGTCAAAGGTTGCATGTCATTCCTTGAGCCAAAATATAAAATGTCTACTGATATTGTAATATGTGGTAGATATTTACAAAAAAATTGCTGAATGGAATAGAAAAATCTGAATATTTCAAGCATGTAATTTTTTTATATGTGAGGAATTTAATTCTGGTCTAATTCTATTTATTGCAATCAGATTCCAAATACTCCATAAACATTCCATTCTGTTATGGATCAGAAAAAAAATAATTAGAATATAAATCACAGCACTTTTATTTTTTTAAAGTACTTCATCTGCTTCAACAATGTTACCCAAAGATCGATCCATAACAGTTGTAAATGTCACTTAATTCCACAGGGTGTCGATAATGGTGGACACCGGTGAAAGTGATCACTATTATCGACACCTCACGTAACTTCTCAAACGCGTTTAGATACAAAATGGCGGCTGTCAAATGAAAGAGTAAGAAACAAAGTAGGTTTTGACAAGGAGATCATGAAATATCGGTGAATTTGATCAGTAAAAACATGTCCATGATCTTTCCACCATGCTGACCTGCGATGATAACGTCCGGGTTTTCCTCAAATTGCTGATCATACGAAAAAAAAATCCATCTCAGGTAATTAGCTGTCATCAGACGACAAGATCAAAGGGCGAGGGGGGTCTTTCGGTTGATTAATTAACCAATTAATAACTATTGTAACTGAAATTCACCTTTGCAAAATTGTTTTTTATTGGTAAATCTGAAAAGGTGTCGATAATTATGGACTATCGATAATTGTAGCCGACAATTGATGAGGCACACCAGTTAATTGAAAAGCATTCCAGGTGACTACCTCATGAAGCTGATTAGGGTCATGCCAATAGTGTGCAAAGCATCATCAAGGAAAGTGGTAGCAAAAATATATATGAGAATGACAGACTAATTCTTATTCTGCATCATTATTAAAGATAATTCTCAGCTGATCTGTATTCCTGGTTGCTGTACTTTAAGAGCGAATCAAACTCCATGAACCAGAAAATAACATTTCCATTCTGCCTGCATGAGTATTTGATATGGAATATCAGCTTGGTGTGGTAATCTGACAGTACAGTTAAATCCAAACTCTCCCTTGCCTGGTGCAAATTGCCACGAATGTCATGGGAAAGAAAAACCCCATCCTTATGTGAGCAATCAATTATCAGGCAAGCCAACAAAATTCTGTCTGATCCTTCCCACACTCGCCATGGTGAATATGAACTATTACCCTCTCTGCTAGAAGATACCCCGTCTAATCATGTAGGCTGATTTGTTTTAAAAATTCGTCATGGCAGATTCCGTGTCAGATGGAAAAGCAATTGCACCAGGGGAAAGCCATGAAATACAATACACAGATAGTATTGCTTTTCATTTGTGATATGAGGACAGGATGCCACACTGAAAAGCAAAACAGAGAATCTAGTGCCGGCTTTGTGTCAGAAGTGAATGCGGTTCCCTGTTGAACTGCAGGTCACTTTCATTGGTGCGTTGCAGTAGTGCCACACGGAAATGCAATCACGGTGCAATCACAACCTTCAGCCATGCTGTAGCTCGTGAAGATAAGAAGCTCCTGATTGCGTCATTTTCTATATAAAGAAAATGTGTTGCTGTCTATATAAAGAAAAACACCTTTTACATTTTCATATTGGTTTCTGATACATAGTTGGACCCATGATTGCTAAATTAATACTTAAGGAAGTGGCAAGATATTTAACAGTTATTCCACGAAATCGAGTCGTACATTGTCTATAAGCCATGTACGACGAGATTGAGTGGAATAACTGTTTTATTATTTCCACATTCACTGGATTTTGAGAAACGGAACATTTTTATTTTTATTTTTTGCAAATTCGATAAACAAAAACTTTACGCAAAACGTCCGACAAAATCATTTCCGCTTAGGATGTAAACAAACAGGCAAAATGACAGTAGCAATTTGTGAAAAATGCAATCATAATAATAATTCTTGAAGAATAAAAAAGATACCTTCTTACCATCAAATACTTTTTTTTTGTATTTTTGTTTTCGAGTAGGGTTTTTATTGCATCCTCGGTTGGTTCAGCAACATGCTCCGCCATTTTGTTTTTCTCTACTCATGGTATATGAGCTGATATCCTAGTTGTAGAGTAGCCAATCAGAGCGCGCGATTGCTCATATCCAGTGAATATGGAGAGAATATTATTTATTAAACTACACTCAAAGTCTACATACGTATAAGACTTTAAACACAATGCATAGCCCTTTTTAACCATAACCTTTCGTGCACATTGTTCACACTTATAGACAGTCAATTTAAAGCTGTTTTGGGGGAAATATAAGATGTAAATCACCTCCAAATTCCTTAAGGCCATGACTGCAATTTAACACATTAACACATAAAAACATTATCCTGATTTCTATTGCTCTCTGTGGAGTATTTTCCATTCTCAATGCAACATCTCTGGATCTTTGTGTATAGTCAACATTAAATATTTTAGACATGGCCATGAACATTTCTCTTCTTTCAGGTAAATGTTTATATATTATTATATAATTTTTCCCTCTTTTTTTACTCATGAGAGTCAATACTACTTAGTATAAATGATACTGATATTGAGAAATATTACATTTTATGTCGTTAAAAAAGACATCCAAAACATAATCAGGACATGTTTTAAAATGAAAGGAATACTGGAACATTTCTGAGTGAAACAAGCTGTAACAAAAACATGAAACATGGCATATTATCAGGTTTCCCCACACCTGCTGATGTGTATAAGGTGGCATCATAAACATCAAGAAGAACTGTGTCTTTTCAGTCGTTGAGACTGAATCTTCCACAAGACGACCAGGGACATGAACTTACATGGTACAAATTGTCAGTTTTCATTTGAGGTTGTGTCTGAGTATGTCTAGGTCTGTGGACTTGTCTAGTGTTGCGACCAAAGCTACAGTGACAAGGAAGGAATAACTGTACGGCCCAATGCATAGTATGCACTCTCAGAAAAAAAATTAGTACCTTTCCTTGTATCTTTACTTGTCGCTGGAGGGGTATCTTCATGGGTACAGCTTTATACAACAAGATTAACTGTGAGCTACTGCTCACTTACGTATCCCCCCACTCTCGCTGCTATCAGAATGCAAGCAATCGAAGGAATAGGACACTTATTATGAATGTTGACTTCAACAAATAATGAACCCTGAAACAAGTAAGTAAAGAGCAGTGTTCTCCCCAGGGATTTCAAATAGCATCCTGCTAAAGTGTCATTTTGAAATAGCATTTTGCTTCTTGAAATAGCGTCAAAAACAAGCCTATATGTTTCATAAATACATTCAGTCAGTAAACAGGAAGTTGATGTGTGACAGACCTGAAAATGGTAGACACAGTATAGAACTCCAAGCTGAAGCTCGGTACCAAATATCAAGCAGTTGTGATTTGTAGATGCTGAGCAAAGTGTGATGAAAATTTTGTAAATCCATGCTATATGTTTCGTAAATACATTTAGTCGGTAAACAGGAAGTTGATATGTGACAGACCTGAAAATGGTACACACAGTAGAGAACCCCAAGATGAAGTTTGGTACCAAGTTCCAAGTAGCTATGATTTGTGGTTGCTGAGAAAAAGGGTGTTTCACATGGATGGAAATACGGCGATATGGAGATACAGAGGTAAAAAAACCAGTACACCCACTTCCTTCAGAGCAGGGGTAGTATTATAATTATAATAATAATAATAATAATAATAATAATAATAATATGCATGTTTCACCAGGGGCAGCACAGTGGTGTAGTGGTTAGCGTTGTCGCCTCACAGCAAGAAGGTCCGGGTTCGAGCCCCGTGGCTGGCGAGGGCCTTTCTGTGCGGAGTTTGCATGTTCTCCCCGTGTCCGCGTGGGTTTCCTCCGGGTGCTCCGGTTTCCCCCACAGTCCAAAGACATGCAGGTTAGGTTAACTGGTGACTCTAAATTGACCGTAGGTGTGAATGTGAGTGTGAATGGTTGTCTGTGTCTATGTGTCAGCCCTGCGATGACCTGGCGACTTGTCCAGGGTGTACCCCGCCTTTCGCCCGTAGTCAGCTGGGATAGGCTCCAGCTTGCCTGCGACCCTGTAGAACAGGACAAAGCGGATAGAGATAATGAGATGAGATGAGATGTTTCACCAGGAAAAGTGGAAATTGTGTACCTTTAAAATGATGTAAGGTACAGTACATAAAATGGACCATCATTAGTTGATAGAATAAAAGATAGACACAAAAGCTACAAAAGGTGTGCGCTTGCGACAAGGAAAAGTACAGTTTTTGACTTTTTTTTTCCAAGTGTTTTCTTTGTTATTAAAGGGCACTTTAAACCTTTGTTAAAGGGTTTGCTGTTGAATCTCAGTGAAACAAGTCTCTGCTATGATTTGCATTATAGCTGCTATAAATAATCAATATCTCTCTCTCTAGAACTCTCTCTAGAACTCTTTCTTTTTCTTTATAGAAGTCTTTCACTATGCTGGAAATCTGAAAGGAACAGTCTTAAGTTGGATTGGGACAAAGTGCCAGCCAGAGCCTTTATTGATAAATCTTAATTATACATCAGATCGATTTGGTTTGAAAGATCCGCATTCAAAGCTATTGTAAAATAATCGATAGAGCATACTTGGCAAGGATTCACAATAGTTGACTTACAGCTTAAGCCATTGTTTTGTCCATAATAAAAGCGATAAGCCTAACCTTTGCTTGTTGCTTAGCAACCAAATTAAAGTGAAGAAGGTTTTATGCACTCTGCTACGCGTTGTGCTGAAGCACACCCCTCCCCATGCCTTCCAGTGGCTTTAATCACATATCCTGATAACAACTTATCAATAATCATACAATTGTTTTTGTGATTTAATTCACTATTCAATTTAGTGTGTGTTGTTCAAATAATTCACATGTGGGGGATCCCACCTCCCAGAGCCCGCTCTGCAATTTAACCCTTGACTGTTACTATAGAAACAATAACATATTAGAACAAGAGCTTTAATACAAACTGTGATTTATCTTATAGCTGACACAACTGTCAGAGCTGTGCCATTGCACAAAATTAACCTACAACTTCCAACCAATCAGAATGGAGAATTCAATGGCACTGCGGTATAATAAAATATATTTTCCATTCTATTCTAATCCTCTCGCCTCCTTTCCAAGCTGAATGGTGACCCATATCAACATCACCTTCCTGCTTTGCTTACCACAACTTCCAGGCCAGGTTTTTATCCATGTGGAATGTTGTTGGGGTTTTTTTTTCTGTTACCTGGTTGCTGCACGCTGACAACATTGCAGCTGCGGAGATGAGCTGCTCTCATACAAGGTCCAATAATTGATGAATGGGATGTTTAAAGGGGAGAATAGGAGTGAGGAAGTGTGCTCAGCAGTGCATTAATCAAGCCTTCTGATTGGACCCCCTACCTCTGAATAATGCCTTGAAAGCGTACACTCTTAAAGCTCGCTTATTAAATTTGTCTCACATTGCAGATGATCACACGCGCACCCCGACTGAGTCGGGTTCGATCTACGGCACTCAGGGGAGACATGAAGCCTTTGAAAAGATGCTCTGATTTCAGACATATTTTAGTAAATGCGAGCACGCTCAATCTCTTTAGTGAATTACCCTTTAGAAAACAACTCAATAAAAATAATAACAGTGATAATGATATAGCAGTCACGAGGAAGGCCGATAAATAAGGTGCAAAAGCAGGTGATTTTCTGTTAATAAATGATGGGAAGAATATCTACAGAGGATTTAAACAACATTTTAATGTGGTATGAGCAGAGTTTATTGTTTATAGTGTTTAAAGTCTTTGTTGCTTTGTTTTTTTTTATATTTTCTCGAAGGGAATCTCGAAATAAATGTTTTATAAATGAACAATGTGTATGTCGAGGCAGGTAGTTAGCTGTCTATTGATTTGTCAATCTATTCTCCATCATAACCCCCCTCCTCTCTTCCTCTCTCTCTCTTTCTCACCTGTTTCACTTCTTTTTCTGGTCATATGTGGACACCTACTCAATGAGCTTTGATTTATGTCTTTCAATATTAACACATTTTTCATCAGCGGCCTGCAATGGAAAGCAAAGCTGATGAAGGATGGGAGGTAATCAAGAGCCTAATGTGAAGAAATGCCTCACCACAAATGACTAATGAAGTTGCTAAGAATTCAAACGGCATTACTTGAGAGATTATAGATAGAATATTACAGTGACTTTCACAGGTTCTGTAATGTCCCCTAATAAAGTTCTGCTAAGCAACTTCGCTTTCCTGTCCAAGCGAAAGCATTAAATGCATTAAAATATGCATTATGAACCATGATGACTTGGTCTACCAAGTCATCATGGTTCATAATGCATATTTTAATGTTAAGAATATTTTACACAGCTGCCTAGAACTTATAGAGTTGTCCAATAGGTTTGGTAGAAAGGTTTGTATTAGGATTAGTACAAACATCCCTAACAAAAAAAAAATATGATGTGATTTATGTAACTATGGTTGTGAAACTCAGAACTACAATGCTACCATTTTACTCTTATTTTGTGGCAGTATATCCATCCATCTATTATCTGTAGCCGCTTATCCTGTCCTACAGGGTCACAGGCAAGCTGGAGCCTATCCAAGCTGACTATGGGCGAGAGGCGGGGTTGTGGCAGTATACTGTATGTTAAATCATGGTTTAACTTTGGTGCTTAAGGGTAATGGATGACAAACCTCATATTTTGCTCAAAATTCTGGAATAGTAAAAAAACCAAGGGTTTTTTTAGAAACTATTAGAAAAACTAGAAGGGCACACGGTAAAGTGCATACCTCCACCAAGCCACATATTGTATTATCAACATCAAAATCAAATCACTTGAACCTAGGATGATACTAAAGCTGTACACCAAATTTCATCCAAATCCATTTACTACTTTTTGAGGTAACAGTAAAAAAAAATAAAAATAAAAATAAAAAATAAATAAAAAATCCTGGATCTGCATACATACATACATATCCAGATTTGCATCAAAATCTAATCAATTATTCCTTGGCCCATGGCTCACCTTTCCTCAGAATTTCATCAAAATCCATTCACTACTTTTGGAGATATGTTCAGAAAAGGCAAAAAAAAAAATCCTGAATCCGCATACACATCCGGATTTGCATCAAAATCTGACCAATTGTTCCTTGGCCCCTGGCCCACTTTTCCACCAAATTTCATCAAAATCCATTCATTACTTTTTGTTAAGTTGGGAACAGCCAAAAAAATCCTGGATTCACAAACATATCTGGATCCACATACACCTCTGGATTTGCATCAAAATCTAATGAATTGTTTTTTGGCCCGTGGTCCACATTTCTTCAAAATTTCATCAAATTATGTTCACTACTTTTTAGTTACATTGGAAACAGCCAATCAAACAAACAAATAAACAGAGGCAAAAACATAGCCTTGTTCAATAAAATTGGCAGAGGTAACAAAAGAATGACTATTTGGAAATATCGTAGGAGTGGCAATAATGTTGTGCTCTTTTTTCTTTGCAAAACTACTATAATTTAAGAAATAAATTCTAAGAATTGCTTTTTTTTGTCTCAAACTATTAAAATGATCAATAATTCTGCAGTATGAAATAAAATGAAAAGCTCTTTCATTTACTGCACAAGCATAACCAGCTGTGTAGCAGATGGGAAATGTGTAGAGAAAGAAAGCAAGCACCAAAGGATGCATCCATGTGGCCTTTAGCATCTGTCCTCTGAGATGTAGCATTGACAAACTTACAAGCAGTAATTGGTCCATTATAAATCCCTTGGATCTCGATTGATTTTTCTGTTTTTAGGGCCCGGTCAAATAATCATCGTCTAGACATGGCGATTTGTATCACAGGCTATTGCACTGCAGAATGTTGTTCTGATTCCAGTGGCTTATTTTCTGTAATTTAAAATAGCAGCTTACTGTATGTGCATTTGTAACAGGAAATAGCAACTGTTCATTCCACATTTACTGAGAGACAGAACTGTGATGAACGCCAAGAACAGACTTATCAATTGCACAAGTCATATCCATTCATAACATCCTTAACTAGCTGCACCATTAGATAAATAATGTAATTTCTTACAAGCAAAATGGCTACTTTACACCTTCATAGTTTTTTTTTGTATCCAAAATGGTTTCCCAGACCCTGACACTGTAAGTGACAACATCAATGACATGTGGATTGGTGTAAATGGAAGATTCTACAGTTTAGAGCCTAAATACAGTAATACTCCAAATGTTTAAGTAAGCCCAATGGATCCTCAAGTCGAAAACCTGCACTTAAAAACAGCAGCCAATTTTTTCTTAATCACACATAGAGAGACTGTATATTTTAGAAGTGGCTTAGACAATATCGTCAGGGGTGCTAAAACTTATACAAAATGTGTAGCGGCCTAGGAAAGGCTTTCCCATGGTGAAATTTTGTTGAAATGAAGAAAATTACTACGTTTCTCTTTTTATTTCCATGCTCCACCAAAAGACATCAGCACACAGATGGTCTAAAAGCAACTGCTATATATAAATTTCGCTTGCGTTTAATTTAACAAGCAGTAAAACCATAACAAATAATAAATATGCACATGAAACTGTCTGTGTTTATAGCAGCTTTTAGTCATAGCCCATGGAGTTGCAGGCTATTCAGAAATCCTTCCTGTCTCACATTAATTTCATGATTTAATTCGATTAATTATAATATGCTTTATAAAACTTTTTTAATGGTAACTGTGATCGTTTATTTATTTAAAATCATTATACTCACATCATAAACAATTTTATAAGTCTTTAAGAACGCTCATGTCATCTCGACTGTACATTATCTCATTTAGAATGATCTTGATATTTATTCTGAAATGAAAGGCTCTCTCAAGCAAATACCCCACCAGCCTCTACATTTCTAGTCTAAATTATTGAGGGAAAAATAACATTAGTGACACTTTATCATACTAGAACGGCACTCGGTCAAGTGCATACTTCTGCCAAGCCACGTATTAAAATAGCCACAAAAATGTCCTGAATCCACGTACATATCTGTATCAAAATCTAAGCAATTGTTCCTTGGCCCATGGCTCACCTTTCTTGAAAATTTCCTCAAAATCCATTCATTATTTTTTGAGTTACATTGGGAACAGACAAACAAACAGAGGCAAAGACATAAGCATAACCTCCTCCAACAAAGCTTGTGGAGGTAAATTTCTTTCACAACATTTGAAGAACCAGATAAGTTTTGTCAGTTAAATTCTGTAGGCTAACTTTTTTCTTCTTAATTTTCTTAATTAGCATTTTAATGCTAATTATAATTGATTGTGCAAGTGATGGTGCATTTTTAGTGCGGCTAATTTGACAGACCTCGCTAGTCACTTTGCTAGCTTGTTATCTCAGACCAAGCACACTTAGCTAGCAAGCTAGGAATTAAAACACTTTTAAGCAGACGGACCACTTTGCAGCCAGGTTTGTTAAACATGCTCCTTATTTACCCAAAATCTTACAAAATTAATGAAAATATTCCTGCATCATTTTGGGTAAATATATAACACGGCCTCAAAATGTCCAATCAATAAAATATATAATGTAAAGCAGCTGGACTCTACAAATTAGCATTGGAGTACATTAGTACGAGTTATTATTTGAAAATATGCCAAAGAGCATCTTTATTCTTTCCAGTAAAACAAGACTTAAGCCATTCAACATTCAAGCCATTCAATATTTTAACGTTTTGAACACTTGAAAGATGCACTGAGATTAACCCTCACTTTCTACTGAGGTAAACTGACAATATTTTGAGCCCATTTATATGGAATAAACTCTATTAATGTAAATTCAACTTAACATCTCATGACTATATGTATTCAGGATGCCCCGAAAAAATTTCCTGTTTTCAGCCAAAAGAGAAAAATAGACAAAAGGTTTCAGTCAAAAAGGCTGAATAAGCCTACATTCAAGTGTCAAATGTAGCACTTTATAAATTGTGATGATAATTACAGTGATTAAAAGGGTTTTTTGCAATTGCCACTGCCAACCAGCAGTTCCCGACTGCACAGCAACTAATATTATTAATCCCTCCCATACGGTCCTTAAACCTGAAATGGTGGAAATGGTTATTTTCTCTGTTTTTTATTAAGCAATTGACTCTGGCTGATTAAATCATTTACTACACTTTCTAAAAACCAATCTCAGGAAAAATCAATATCCTAATATAAGCTTCATTCACTATATGGGACAAGAAATGTATATTTTATTTTAAATTAATTGATGAGTGCACTCATTTTACTATGTTATAGCTTCCATAGTAACAACTATATGGATGCGCAACACAGTCCAAGGCTAATAATGAACAGATTTTCAATATAATTAAAACAAAGACAAATGTCTAATTGGTTTATATGATGAAGTCCGTGAATGAATGTTTATCGCTGCTAGAAAGTGATAACAGGAGCTAAATATAGCTGAACATGTTTGAGCCAGGCAACATTACACCCAGTCACTGATTACTTTCCTATAACAGCATGTGTCAAAGTGTTTTATTCTTTACATAGAACATATGCTAGCTCTGTTTTTTTTTAACAGGAATTATATTAATACAGATATTTTACAGCAGTTCAAAGAAATCTCATGCACCATTTATCAAAGTAGTCAATAAAGGGTGTGTGACCGGGGCACTGACTTCCTGCTGGGTGAAATATTCATTGCTGGCTGGTTGTGGGAAACACATGCTCTAATGCCTACAAACACACTGCCAAAGACTTTTTCACCTCGCCAGTCATCACATGAAAGGCTGGAAAAAGAGGCCCAAAGGGCTCCGTTCTATGGAGACCTGCCTTCTGGCCAACTGTTCTCCACACTAAAAATACACTGTTTTAGGATATTGTATCTAACACTCTAACACTCTGCAAATGGTGTGCAAATCATTCAGTGGAGGTTTGCTGCAATGCATTCATCTTTTATAGCTGCTACTATTTCAGAGATGGAGGCAATATAATGGCTTTCAGTATGGTCTAGTGAACTTAAGGGAATGGTTCGGGCAAAAATGGAATGTATATTGCATCTACATTTACCGCAAATGGAATCAATCAGCAAGATGTGTTCAAGGTCTGAAATTTGTGTCTTTAGTTTTGCACTATGTGACTTACATTACTTGTTAGCTTCTTTTGCCTTGTAACTTCACTGGAATTTTTTTTAAAGAGAAAGAAAGAAAGAAAGAAAGAAAGAAAGAAAGAAAGAAAGAAAGAAAGAAAACATGAAATTTTGTAGACTTCATTTTACCCTAACCCTTATCAAAAAGAAGTATACTTCAAGTTCATTTTATGATGTATACTTAAGTAAAGTTAAAGTATATTTCCTTAACATGTCTGTGAAGATTCTCAATCATCCAGGTCATAGTAAACTGTGGGTGGTAGCAATGGGCAACTGGACTTGCTTGAAGATTCTTGAAAACGTTTCACCTCTCGTCCAAAACCAACATGATGCCTCAATGACACCTTAGATGAGCTGGTCATCAGAATTCTGATTCTGATTCTGATGCAGGAGAGGATAAATATCTGATACTCCCTATTAGTCAGACAGAACTGAGGAAGCCTTTTGGACGAGAGGTGAAATGTTTTCAAGAATCTTCAAGCAAATCCAGTTGCCCATTTCTACCACCCACAGTATATTTCCTTAAGTATACTTTTGTGTACCAAGTATACTGATATCACTGTACTTACAGTATACTTGTAAGTAAACTAATCTAATACTTCTTGGGACTAAATTGGCCCACTTTTAGTTGATAAAAATTATACTTTAAGTCTAAGAGAAGTAAACTTTGAGTATACAACTAGCATTTTTTTATTTTGTACAGCAAATATACCACAAGTAAACTTATATACTAATAGTTTACTAGTTCTATACTTGTAGTCCACTCGTTAGCTTACAAAAGCATACTTTATAGTATACTGGAAATATACTATGAGTTTACTTGTTTTATACTTCTAGTCCACTTTTTAGTTTATAAAAGTATACTTTATAGCATATTGGAAATATACTATTAGTTACTGGTTATATACATCTACTCCACTTTTTACTTTTGAAGTATACTGCAATTACCCTTCTAGGTATACTATTAGTTTTCTAGCCCTAACCCTTACCTCATGCACACTACCAGTAGACAACTTAAGTGTTTTGTACCTTAAGTTACAATGAAGTTATAAAGGAAAGAATTCACAAAATAACAACAGATTCTCAGGATTAAGAACATATTCATTTTCTTTAAAAATCTAAATTTACTACAGGGCAAGTACACTTAAACATAAGGAACAAATATTTTAATACTTTATTCCACTTTTGTTAAGTATATCTTGATCAAAAGTTTAAGTATAAGCTTAATATACTTAGACTTTTCCATATATTTTTCAGTATAAGCCAAGTATACTTATGTATAACTTTATTAAGTATATCTCTGATAAGTAAATAAAAAGTAAACTGAAAGCATACTCTCTCATTACTAGGAATTTCGAAGAAACTACTGTATATCTTTTTAGCAAAATGTACTTTTTTTAAAAATACACACTACAAAGAAACTTAATTGTTAACATGAATATTTAGGGTCATTCCAAACCTCTATTAGAACGTCCATGACTTGTGCAGGCAGATAAAATGAAATACACTCAAATTAACTAGAAATTTGGCCAACTCCAGTCTTGCGCTCAGTTCATGCAGTTAAATGTGTTTCCAAGGTAAACTAGCTGCGTATCTACATGATCTATTTCTATAAACAGTGCCAGGGAAGGGGAGATACAGGACAATCTGAACCAAGGAATGGCAAAGTGCAATAGGAAACGTCATCAAATATTCTGAGATCCACTGATTTCTATTTCCCTGCTCTGACAGGAGGAAGGACCAAATGACACAAGATAGATGTGTCTCATTTGAGATGAGCTGCGCGTATTGAGGACTATAATAAACTCAGATAGATGGGGTGTGCATCACTCATGAAATGTAGGTAAAGGGGATGAGAAAAGCCACGAAAGGCAGAGAAAGAGATAGAGATGCAAACACGGAGTGACATGAAGAGTGAAAATAGCACTTTTATAAACTCTTATGCCAAAGGGCCTGCTGTGCCCTACCTGGCAGTAGCTATAAGTTCAGGAGCGAAACAATGATTCATTCTGAAGCAAAGTGTTGCAGTCTTCATTTAGCCATGCCATTGGGCATACTCTTTAAAATAACTGATTTCTAAAATCATGTTTCAATAGTGAACCTAGAAAATCATGCATCTAAATATTAAAAATGCACTGACCTATCTCAACAACATCTCATGTTTTACAAGGTCTCTGCTCTTAAATGTGCGCCGTAGTTGACCTTTTTTTTTAACACAAACTTAACAATTATACAAAATGTAGTTATCTGGCATTAATGTTAATGGAATGTAAATTCAAATATATATGTAAATACATGTAAATATAAAGATCCATCATCTCATATTCATCTTTCGATCTCAATCCCAAAAGTCTTCAGTGTGGAAAAATTATTTTTCTCGCATTGGCGTTTGCATGGAACAGAATACCTGACCATATTAGAGCACAACCTAAAAAGAACTTTTGCAAATATATTAGGTAACTTCTCTTAAGTTGCATAACCAATTCAGGATACGAAGTTGACCTTGATGACCTGTTTTAGTTCTTAATAATATAAATACTTTAAATATTCATCTTATACCGGTACATATTTACAGATCTAGAGTTTGTCAAAATCTATATCTTGTTGGAAAATCTGTCTTGTAAAATAAAATTTGTTTTGTAAAAAATTGTCTTTGTAAAGAAAAGAAGGGAAGAGAAGGAGAGTCTGTCTCCTTGTAAAGAAAAAAAAGGAAAAAATTTGTCTGGTAAAAAATGTCCTATAGAAGCTTTATTTTAGATATTATATTTAGATATTCGTAGTTACAAACCCGCGTAGACTAGCTACTTAGCTATATGCGGGTGTGTAATTTATTGTACTTATTTAGCTAAAATTTGAATAAACTTAAACTTGAAAACTTGAAATGGAGCAAAAAAAAGAAGAAGAGGCCTTGCTGTTCCAATACTTTTGGAGGGGACTGTGTAATTAATAGTTATTCCACGAAAATGAGTCATACGTGAGTTGATAGCCGATGAGGCACGTAGCGCTGAGTTGGCTATAAGCCATGTACGATGAGATTGAGTGGAATAATTGTTTTATTCTGTCCACATTCACTGGACTTTGAGAAACAGAGCATTTTTATTTTTTGCAAAAATCGATAAATAAAAACTTTGTACAAAATATCCAACAAAATAATTTCCGCTGGGCGGCACGGTGGTGTAGTGGTTAGCGCTGTCGCCTCACAGCAAGAAGGTCCTGGGTTCGAGCCCCGGGGCCGGCAAGGGCCTTTCTGTGTGGAGTTTGCATGTTCTCCCCGTGTCTGCGTGGGTTTCCTCCGGGTGCTCCGGTTTCCCCCACAGTCCAAAGACATGCAGGTTAGGTTAACTGGTGACTCTAAATTGACCGTAGGTGTGAATGTGAGTGTGAATGGTTGTCTGTGTCTATGTGTCAGCCCTGTGATGACCTGGCGACTTGTCCAGGGTGTACCCCGCCTTTCGCCCGTAGTCAGCTGGGATAGGCTCCAGTTTGCCTGCGACCCTGTAGAAGGATAAAGCGGCTAGAGATAATGTGATGAGTGAATGTGTGATAATTTCCACTTAGAATGTAAACAAACCGGTGAAATGACATGAGCAATTTGTGAAAAATGTTATAATAATAATAATTATTGAAGAATAAAAAAGGTACGTTCTTACCATCAGATACTTTTATTCCATATTTTGTTGCTTTTTTTATTTTTTAGGGTTTTGTTTTCAAGTAGAGTTTTTATTTCATTCTCGGTTGATTCAGCAACACGCTCCACCATTTTGTTTTTCTCTACTTGCGCTATATGAGCTGATATCCTTGTAGTAGAGTAGCCAATCAGAGCGCGCGATTGCTCATATCCAATGAATGTGGCTAGAATAATTCGGATTATTGTGTTGTATTACTTTCATTGTGACTTTGCCAGTCAATATTGCTGAAAATAGAGAAAAGAGAATGAGAAAACCTACTTTTCTTCTTCCCATGCTCTTCAGAAAATGTGAATAATGCAACGTTTTGTTGAATATATTCCAAATATTTCCCTGGTGTGAAAGTGGTAACAGGGCTGAGTGAATGTTGTGGGACTCTGAAATGTACATGGTTTCATAACCTGTAATGGATGGATGAGATGGAAAAGGAGTCAAGCATGAGAGCTTAAAATGTTTAAAATGTGTATAAAATGTCTTTTACCTTTACGTACATGTAATACACAAATGGCACCCCAGTCATGGAATCATCTATAAATCAAGTCTTGGGTCATTAAGGGCTTCATTTGAAGGCCTCAGCTGGGATTGATCACAAGAGAAAAAGGCAAAGAGACCCCGAAGACTTTGATATCCATGAGCAACTCTTACAACCACCCTACGCTTTGATTTCAAGTGTACTTTTCAGTGAAGCTGCATGGCTTTTTAACTCTTTAAGATGGCACAGGAGTGGGCTTAGCTCAGCTCACCATTTTTATAAAAATCACATGTTTTATACAAACTAAAATTTGGCTTTCACATGTCACATTATCTTCGATAATCTATTTCGGGGTAAGGATTGAAAATAGCTGCTTCAAATTTCATGTAATTATTTTATTTTATTTCATTTTTAGTGCGACAGCAAGGTCTTGTCTCACGCCACGTTATAATTTCTCTCGTGAGACTGTATGTTCATCCTGCTGGTGTGTGGAGAAGCACGACATCCGGTGGTTAACTTCCATAACTGCACGTCTACACAAAACAAACACACTGAAGAACAATGCTGTTCAATTTATGGTTCATTTGATGCATTACTGAAACATAAAGGTTAGATTAGAAATATAACACAATGTTCATGGTTATTAATAAACGAGAAAGTGAAGAAATGTCACTATCTGATCAAACTCCAGTTAAAAAAACAAACCCTACCCTTACAAAAAAGAAGTTTATTCAAGTGTGCTTCTAGTATACTTCTTTTAAACTAAAAATAAGAGAGCATGCTTTTAGTTTACTTTTTATTTACTTATCAGAGATATACGTAATAAAGTTATACATAAGTTTTTCAGCATTGTTGACTCTTAGGTATGCCTGTGGTTCCATATAAGGTGTTTGGGGTTTTTGTTGTTGTTGTTGTTGTTGTTGTTGTTTTAATTTATCCTTAGTGGGATAATTAAATTTATTTTTCTTTAGAGATTGGATGTCAATTTCAGTTGTCATTGCTATGTTTTTATACTTTGACATTTAATACAATGTTGCTTTAAATGTTGATTTTTAAAGAAAATTTATGTTCTTAATCCTGAGAATCTGTTGCTATTTTGTGAATTCTTTCCTTTATAACTTCATTGTAACTTAAGGTACAAAACACTTAAGTTGTCTACTGGTAGTGTGCATGAGGTAAGGGTTAGGGCTAGAGTTGGCCAAATTTCTAGTTAATTTGAGTGTATTTCATTTTATCTGCCTGCACAAGTCATGGACGTTCTAATAGAGGTTTGTAATGACCCTAAATATTCATGTTAACAATTAAGTTTCTTTGTAGTGTGTATTTAAAAAAAGTACATTTTGCTAAAAAGATATAGTGTCTTTGAAATTCCTAGTAATGAGAGATTAGAGGAATGGTTTCCCTTACAAAAAAGAAGTTTATTCAAGTGTGCTTCTAGTATACTTCTTTTAAACTAAAAATAAGAGAGTATGCTTTCAGTTTACTTTTTATTTACTTATCAGAGATATACTTAATAAAGTTATACATAAGTATACTTGGCTTATACTGAAAAATATATAGAAAAGTCTAAGTATATTAAGCTTATACTTAAACTTTTGATCAAGATATACTTAACAAAAGTGGAATAAAGTATTTAAATATTTGTGCATTATGTTTAAGTGTACTTGCCCTGTAGTAAATTTAGATTTTTAAAGAAAATGAATATGTTCTTAATCCTGAGTATCTGTTGTTATTTTGTGAATTCTTTCCTTTGTAACTTCATTGTAACTTAAGGTACAAAACACTTTAGTTGTCCACTGGTAGTGTGCATGAGGTAAGGGTTAGGGCTAGAAAACTAATAGTATACCTAGAAGGGTAATTGCAGTATACTTCAAAACTCAAAAGTGGAGTAGATGTATATAACCAGTAACTAATAGTATATTTCCAATATGCTATAAAGTATACTTTTATAAACTAAAAAGTGAACTAGACGTGTGTAATGGGTAAACCAATAGTGTATTTCCAGTATACTACAAAGTATACTTTAGTAAACTAAAAAGTGGACTAGAAGTATAAAACAAGTAAACTCATAGTATATTTCCAGTATACTATAAAGTATGCTTTTGTAAGCTAAAGAGTGGACTACAAGTACAGAACCAGTAAATTATTAGTATATAAGTTTACTTGTGGTATACTTGCAGTACAAAATAAAAAATACTAGTTGTATACTCAAAGTTTACTTCTCTTAGACTTAAAGTATACTTTTTATCAACTAAAAGTGGGCCAATTTAATCCCAAGAAGTATTAGATTAGTTTACTTACAAGTATACTGTAAGTACATTGATGTCAGTATACTTGGTACACAAAAGTATACTTAAGGAAATATACTTTAACTTTACTTAAGTATACTTCATAAAATGAACTTGAAGTATACTTCTTTTTGATTAGGGTACCCTGCTTTTTCCCCTTTTTTTTGTCCGCATTTCAGATTGTACTGATTGTATTTTGGCAACAGAAAAGAGATGAAATTGTATTCCATTTACAAAAAATGAGTTTAGAAACTGGAGCGGCACAGTGGTGTAGTGGTTAGCACTGTTGCCTCACACCAAGAAGGTCCTGAGTTTGAGTCCAGTGGCCAATGGGGGCCTATCTGTATGGAGCTCGCATAGTATCTGTGTGGGTTTCCTCCGGGTGCTCCAGTTTCCCACACAGTCCAAAGACATGCAGGTTAGGTTAATTGGTGGCTCTAAATTGATCATAGGTGTGAATGTGAGTGTGAAAGGTTGCTTGTCTCTATATGTCAGACCTGCGATGATCTGGCAACTTGTCTAGGGTGTACCCCACCTCTCGCCCATAGTCAGCTGGGATAGGCTCCAGCTTGCACAGGATAAGCAGTGATGGATGGAGTTTTGAAAATGTAACATTGATATTTTAAAGTGAAAGTGATTTTGTTTATTGATTGATTGTTGGATGTGTGTGTGTGAGTTTAGATAGATAGATAGATAGATAGATAGATAGATAGATAGATAGATAGATAGATAGATAGATAGATAGATAGATAGATAGATAGATAGATAGATAGAACTTTATTGATTCCTTTGGGAGGGTTCCCTCAGGGAAATTAAAATTCCAGCAGCATCATTACAGGATAAACAGAGAATAAAAAATAGAGAAAACTTCTAAATAAATTAAGTACTAATATATACAAATATAAAAAATAAATTATGAAAAAAGTCCAGCAGGAGAGGTATTGCACATTATATTGCAATTATTATATTGTTTGGTGAGGACCAAATGTCCCCGCAAGCATAGGAATACCTGAGAGCTTTTATGTCTTTTATGTTAAAAAGCGACACAAAGGATTTCATGAATAAAAAAGAAAGATGCAAATAACAAAGCTAATATTTGAATAGTTTGTGTTGTATTCATAAAATTAATTTGTTCTGAGTTGCTCGGTCATCATCATATCTTATTACGCCATTGCTGTTTCCATAGAAGAGCAGTGTTGTTTGCAGGTCTTGGTTGGGGCATGTGGGTCGCATTGGGCATCTACAGAGGATGTGGTCCATGCTCTGTAGTGTCTCACCACAGGGACGCTCAGCACTGGTGATGAATCCCCACTTATGGAGATTGTCTCCAGTTTTGCCCATCTTTGCTCTTGCTCGATTCCAGTGTTTTCTAGCAAGAGCTGTTTCACTGGGCAGGCTTTCACTTGGGCTTGGCAGGGCCTCGTTGGGGAGGCAGCGGTTGCTCTTCCTCAACTTTTCCAGTCTATAGGTCGTGGACTGTGTTTGCTCCAGGCCCTCCACTATTATGAAGCTTTTACAAGATTTTAATCATCATTTTACTTCCTGGTGACCATAAAGTGCATGCCTGGGGTCATTTTTGTTGTTTACGGCCTCAGTGAAATTTACATGTAAAGTTAAAGGTGTCCCTGACGGCAAAAAGTTTAAGAACCCGTGATGATTTAGACTTGTTTCCTCCTCATGGCTCAAATAGAATTTCTGCAACATATCCTGGATTGACAGTCCTGCTAAACCAGCACTGGCTTGCCTTGTTTTTTATTCTTTTGTTCCCATCACATGCATTGCAGCATGTCGTCTTCTATAACATCTGTCCTCCGAGTCCCATTTCTGACACCTTTGTGTGCCACTGATGGAGAATCAAATACATTCTGAACACAATCTGATCATCTGCCATTTGTGAAATATACGCACTGGGGGAAACTTGACAGAATTTTAATAGTAGTACAGAGGATCGTCATGAGGGAAAATTAATTGTGGCACATGCTGTGCTGATGTATGACAGGCTTTGAGTGGCAGAAATAATGGCTTTTTCATCAAAGCATGAAAGGACACGGTGAAATAAACAATAGCCAGCAGGTCAGAAGCGGGATAAGCATAAGCTTCAGAACCACAAATAATTAAATGAGATTGTATACTAAACTCAGAAACGTAGAAATCATTGTATTTTGCAGCAACTAATTTGATCAACTGTCCAATTGCCCACATGTGGAACTAGGATATCCTCCATATCTTTATGTAGAAGCTATCTCCTGTTAGATCATGTCACGTTACTTTCTGTTTCAAGTTTTGTAATGGGGCCATAAGGGCTGATATGGTCAGAGGAGAAGATGGAACACCTTACTGATACCATATATAAAACTAAACTTTTATAGGAGCCCTGCGATGACCTGGGGACTTGTCCAGGGTGTACCCTGCCTCTCGCCCATAGTCAGCTGGAATAGCCTCCAGGGATAGGCTCCAGGCAAGCTGGAGCCTATCCCAGCTGACTATGGGCAAGAAGCGGGGTACACCCTGGACAAGTCGCCAGGTCATCACATCAGAGACAAACAACCATTCACACTCACATTAACACATTAACACCTACGATCAATTTAGAGCCACCAATTAGCCTAACCTGCATGTCTTCATGTCTTTGGACTGTGGGGGAAACCAGAGCACCCGGAGGAAACCCATGCAGACACAGGGAGAACATGCAATCTCCACACAGAAAGGCCCCCGTCGGCCACTGGGCTTGAACCCAGAACCTTCTTGCTGTGAGGTGACAGTGCTAAACACTACACCACCGTGCCACCCCAAACCCAGAATCAGTCCTTAAGTATTTTTTACCAACATCAGACAACCACTCGTGGCACCACATTGTTCTGATTGGATGGATGTTGGTGGTCCACATTGGGGTTTTTTGTTTTTTCAGAATCTGGAGCTCCACAAAACCCAGGCAGATATGCTATTATTAGCTAACAAAAATTAAGCGCAACTTCACCAAATATTACAAAATTGTTTTGACTTATTCATTCACAACATCTTTCATATCTTATACAATTACCCCCAAACCTGTGCTCGAAGTGTATCTGCTGGGTCAGCTTTTCTACAGCTTTTTTGGATTGTTATTTTTGTAACATTGAGTACAAACTTTATTTGCAGTGCTCCATCATCTCTTGCTCCTTTATGTTCCCTTTTTGTTAAACTTTAAACCTTTTGGATCTCACACAAGTGGCAGGAGACAGAACATGAAATCATAATGAGCAAACAGCAGATGGTGGTTTTTCTGGTTTGTTTTAAGTTTCAGCCCATGTTCTTTAGGTCTCGAGAGAAGGTCCTTCAACCTTTCAGATTCCCGTTGTGGGTCTGGGTTTTCTGGAGTTTCTGCCAATCCCTCACAAAGGTGAAGGGCAAGGAGAAATTAGAGGAAGGAGGGATGTTTGTGAATCAGTTTCCTGGGAATTCTTTGCTTTGAATTCTTAATTGACTGAAAAATAGCTTGATACAAAATGTTCAGATTCGTATGCAGTTACTTTTTACTAGAATTTCAGCAATTTGAAGAAATTTAAAATTAAAATTGATACAACCTGTTCTCCCAAGACTTAGACATTATGTTTGAGTGTTTATACAGTTATACAGTTACAGTGTCTTGCAAAAGTATTCATCCCCCTTGGTGTTTGTCCTGTTTTGTTGCATTACAAGCTGGAATTAAAATGGATTTGGGGGGGGTTAGCACCATTTGATTTACATAACGTGGCTATAATTTTAAAGGTGCAAATGTTTTTTTTTATTGTGATATGCAAACAATAATTAAGATGAAAAAAACAGAAATCTAGAGTGTGCATAGGTATTCACCCCCAAAGTCAATACTTTGTAGAGCCACCTTTGGCTGCAATTACAGCTGTAAGTCTCCTGGGGTATGTCTCTATTAGCTTGGTACATCTAGCCACTGGGATTTTTGCCCATTCCTCAAGGCAAAACTGCTCCAAATCCTTCAAGTTCGATGAGTTGCATTGGTGTACAGCAATCTTCAAGTAACGCCACAGATTCTCAATTAGGTTGAGGTCTGGGCTTTGATCAGGCCATTCCAAGACATTTGAATGTTTCCCTTTAAACCACTCCAGTGTAGCTTTAGCAGTATGTTTAGGGTCATTGTCCTGCTGGAATGTGAACCTTCGTCCCAGTCTCAAACCTCTGGCTGATGCAAACAGGTTTTCCTCCAGAATTGCCCTGTATTTAGTGCCATCCATCTTTCCTTCAGTTCTGACCAGCTTTCCTGTCCCTGCAGATGAAAAACATCCCCACAGCATGATGCTGCCACCACCATCATAATACTGTAGGAATGGTGTTCTCGGGGTGTTGGGTTTGCGCCACACATGGTATTTCCCATGATGGCCAAAAAGTTCAAATTTAGCCTCATCTAACCAGAGAATCTTCTTGTGTGTGTTTGCTGAGTCTGCTACATGCTGTTGGGCAAACTCCAAATGGCATTTTCTGGCCACTCTTCCATAAAGCCCGACTCTGTGGCGTGTACGGCTTAAAGTGGTCCTATGGACAAATACTCCCATCTCCGCTGTGGATCTTTGCAGCTCCTTCAGTGTTATATTTGGTGTCTTTGCTGTATCTCTGATTAATGCCCTCCTTGCCCGGTCTGTGGGTTTTGGTGGGCGGCCTTCTCTTATCAGGTTTGTAGTGGTGACATATTCTTTCCATTTTGCTATAATGGATTTAATGGTGCTCCCTGGGATATTCAAAGTTTGGGATATTTTTTATAACCCAACCCTGATCTATACTTTTCCACAACTTTGTCTCTGACCTGTTTTGAGTGCTCCTTGGTTTTCATGTTGCTTGCTTAGTAGTGTTGCAGAGTCAGGGTCCTTCCAGAACAGGTTGATTTTATACAGACGTCATGTGACAGATCATGTGACACTTTGACTGCACACAGGCGGATCTTAATCAGCTAATTATGTGACTTATGAAGTGAATTGGTTGGACCAGCTCTTAGGGGTTTCATACAAAAGGGGTTGAATATCTATGCAGATGCCAGAGTTCTGTTTTTTCATCTCAATTATTGTTTGTGTCACAATAAAAAAATTTTTTGCATCTTTACAGTGGTAGATATGTTGTGTAAATCAAATGGTACTAAGCCCCCAAAAATCCATTTTAATTCCAGCTTGTAATGCAACAAAACAGGACAAACAGCAAGGGGGGATGAATACTTTTGCAAGACACTGTATACTCAATACCTATAATACACTAGAAGTTCACATCATGCTTTGACTTGTGTAAGCAGCATGTTGGTTTACAAACATAATACTTCATGAACATTTTTTCAAATCTTATCAGTAACATCCACACAGTTGTTGGAAGTAACGTTTTAAATGTCTCTCCCTCCTTTGCTAGGCTTAGCTGAGTTTGTTTATGATTTATCTCAAGTGCTATCTCATATAAATCTGTATAATTAGCTGATTTGCTTGCAAGTTGTTGCATTGATAGATTATGGGACATTCAGGAAATCTGTGCTGCTTATCTTTGCAGCTGAGAAAGTGTAAATTAGGGTAAGAAGTCATTACAGTTCCGGAGAAATTAGTGTATGTACTGTAGAGAATACAAGGACACAAATTATTATTATTATTATTATAATTATTATTACTCATTTAAAAATAAGACTTCCATTAAGTCACTCTAAGTGCATTCCAATTTTCAGAGTTCTTTTTTTCCTCAATTGACCTTGTTTTAGGACCACAATGGAAATGAGTGTTTTAGACTTTGTTGTGCTATCCTTGGTTTTAGTTTCATGTAATTATTTCAGTTGTACATTACTATATTGTCCTACTTGCATGTAATTTTACCTTAATAAATCTACCTCTCGTTGCAAGGTACAGTGGTGCTTGAAAGTTTGTGAACCCTTTAGAATTTTCTATATTTCTGCATAAATAGGACCTAAAACATCAGCAGATTTTCACACAAGTCCTAAAAGTAGATAAAGAGAACCCAGTTAAACAAATATTATACTTGATCATTTACTTATTGAGGAAAATGATCCAATATTACATATCTGTGAGTGGCAAAAGTATATGAACCTTTGTTTTCAGTATCTGGTGTGACCCCCTTGTGCAGCAATAACTGCAACTAAATGTTTCCGGTAACTGTTGATCAGTCCTGCACACCGACTTGGAGGAATTTTAGCCCATTCCTCCGTACAGAACAGCTTCAACTCTGGGATGTTGGTGGGTTTCCTCACATGAACTGCATGCTTCAGGTCCTTCCACAACATTTCGATTGGATTAAGGTCAGGACTTTGACTTGGCCATTCCAAAACATTAACTTTATTCTTCTTTAACCATTCTTTGGTAGAACGACTTGTGTGCTTAAGGTCGTTGTCTTGCTGCATGACCCACCTTCTGTTGAGATTCAGTTCATGGACAGATGTCCTGACATTTTCCTTTAGAATTTGCTGGTATAATTCAGAATTCATTGTTCCATCAATGATGGCAAGCCGACCTGGCCCAAATGCAGCAAAACAGGCCCAAACCATAATACTACTACGACCATGTTTCACAGATGGGATAAGGTTCTTATGCTGGAATGCACTGTTTTCCTTTCTCCAAACATAACGCTCCTCATTTAAACCAAAAAGTCCTATTCTGGTCTCATCCTTCCACAAAACATTTTTCCAATAGCCTTCTGGCTTGTCCATGTGATCTTTAGCAAACTGCAGATGAGCAGCAATGTTCTTTTTGGAGAGCAGTGGCTTTCTCCTTGCAACCCTGCCATGTACACCATTATTGTTCAGTGTTCTCCTAATGGTGGACTCATGAACATTAACATTAGCCAATGTGAGAGAGGCCTTCAGTTGCTTAGAAGTTACCTTGGGGTCCTTTGTGACCTTGCCAACTATTACACACCTTGCTCTTGGAGTGATCTTTGTTGTTCGACCATTCCTGGGGAGGGTAACAATGGTCTTGAATTTCCTCCATTTGTACACAATCTGTCTGACTGTGGATTGGTGGAGTCCAAACTCTTTAGAGATGGTTTTGTAACCTTTTCCAGCCTGATGAGCATCAACAACACTTTTTCTGAGGTCCTCAGAAATCTCCTTTGCCCATGCCATGATACACTTCCACAAACATGTGTTGTGAAGATCAGACTTTGATAGATCCCTGTTCTTTAAATAAAACAGGGTGCCCACTCACACCTGATTGTCATCCCATTGATTGAAAACACCTGACTCTAATTTCACCTTTAAATTAACTGCTCATCCTAGAGGTTCACATACTTTTGCCACTCACAGATATGTAATATTGGATCATTTTCCTCAATAAATAAATGACCAAGTATATTTTTTCTCTCATTTGTTTAACTGGGTTCTCTTTATCTACTTTTAGGACTTGTGTAAAAATCTGATGATGTTTTAGGTCATATTTATGCAGAAATATAGAAAATTCTAAAGGGTTCACAAACTTCCAAGCACCACTATACATGCAGACGAACATTTTTGTGTTATTAGATAGCAATACAAGAATATAATTGGGCCAATTTTCATTAATTAGTTTTCCACCAACTTAGAGAATGAATGCCTAAGGCTACTGTCACACTACAGCTCGCGATACTTTGTGATGGGTTATCGATGAAAATGAGGCATATTGGTGGCAATGCTTCCCCGAGCTTCGGGAAGTATTCCCAAACCCATCTGCAAGTATTCGCCACTTAGTTTGCCGACGAAAACATTGCCACCAAAATTCAATGCATGTGTGATATTTTTGGCTACTCACGAGATGGTGACACACCAAAAAACAACTTGTGAAGCTTGGTGAATATTTGCTTTGCATTGGACGATTGGTAGTGATGCTACCAATTTTTTATCGCCAAGTATTCGCAAATCCATTGCGAGCTGCAGTGTGACCGTAGGCTTAGCTGTTCAACAACAACAACAACAAAAACCTCCATCATGCATGAAACATTAATCTCTTCTAGTGTCGTTTCAGACTCTTTCACTCCTGTGTGGTTTGTTTACTCTCTCTTTCTCTCCTGATTGATTCCAGTCTGTCATATTATAGTTAGACTTCTTTCGTGCCTGAAGTTCAGGTGTGATTACATTTGACCTATCTGAGCTGATGTATGATACATGTATATGCAGGGGCGCCGCCAGAAATTTTGGGCCCCATGAAAGATTAGAATTTTGGGCCCCCCAACTTTGCCCACCCTCATCACAATTGCACTATTGTCATTATTTGACTTTTGATAGCCCATGGACCTTGAGTTTGTGACTTTGTTATTACATTTTATGTATTGACCTACCAGGGACTAGATGAAAACTGGTCAATGACTAATTCTAAAATTTAAATCTAATTTATAATTTAAAAACTTCAATCCTAAAGCATTTATGGGTTGTATTGCTGCTTACCTCCTTCTCCAAAGGAGGGTTCAGTGGTTTGGTAGGGCGGGGATCCCCCTGAGACTGAATCTGTGCATATTTAGGGCACCCCATTAGTTATGAAACTGGTTATTAGCACTAGTTATTAGCACCAGCATAACATAATATTTCATCTTGTTTATCACACAAGTCAGTTCAGTTATTAAAATGGAAAAAATGTCACTGTACAAACTGTAAAAGTGTTCTCTTGATAGGCTAATCCAACCACGTTCATACTGTTCATTTACGGTACCATTCGCTAATATTTTGAACACATGTGAGCGATAGCTACCTTTCTTTGGGAAAAACTGAGTGACCAGTTGCCTGCCTCTCTGGTCCCTCTCAGCTTTCAGCTGCCTTTCTTTACGTTTTTGACAGCCACTCTTCATATTTAGCGATCATAGACTGTACGCACTCCACTGCTGGCTGGCTGGCTGCTGCACCGCGACACAGCAGCAAGTAGCGTTGCACTGATCAGCACACAGATTTAACGCATCGCGCTTCTACCAGAACTGGACCGTACCATTTTGCAAAAGGGGGAGGGTTAAATGACAATATGTTGAAGAACTCAAGAAATAGACAACCTTGTTCAATTAGCTCATTTTACCAGATGGAATATTGCATTGTCGTTATTTCAAAAGTCTTATTAAAATCATTAAAAGCATATTATCAGCCCCTTAAAGGGCCCCATGGCAGTGCTGGGCCCCTAGAATTGTTCTAACCTTTCCCCCCCTGGCGGTGCCCATGTGTATATGAGTAAAGCTTTCTCACCGAATCTGACATGACACCCTCGACTCAGCAGTGATTGTGAATTACAATTACAGGACTGTCAGGGCGATTCACAACAGTTCAGAAACTTTGGAGAAATATCAAAGTACGTCTTTGCAGGATTGTAGTACTCAAGTCCAGGACTCATGCCCTAATTTTAAGGACTTGTGACTTGACTTGGACTTGAGCACTGATGACTCGGACTCGTGTATTAACTGCATTCGGACTCGTAGATTGGAGACGAGGACTCTGATTTTTTCTTTATTTTTTTGCAACATGCCGTAATAATTTGGCATAAGATATTTATATCTACATTAATTTTTACACTAATTTTGTGCAAGAGAATGCACGTTCACCTGTTCATACGTCATGTTCAGGAACAAACTAATGTTAATGGCGCTAAAATGCCTGGAGAGAAGCCCCTAGGATTGTCCACTTTGCTTATACAAACTTCTCGTGCAGTGGGAAAAAATGCCCTGCTATGTGTTCCATATGTAGAGGAACTATCGAGGAGACAACAGGGACAACCTCGAACTTCAATCGTCATTTAGCGAGACTCCACTCAGAGAAGGAAGTGACACGCTATGTTCATTGCTCTGTTGATAGTGGAGCTTGCTTGCTGAGTGATGAACTAGCTAGTGTTAACCCTCGCTCATGTTATTTGCCCTGTTGATAGTGGGCGGGGCTTGCTGAGTGATGAACAAGCTTTTTATCTGTAGCCTGTTAACTAAAATGGGGCGGTCGAGCAGGAACGTTAGTCCAACACAGCAGCAGAGACGCTTTCACATAAAGGCAGCAACAGCCACCGTCAAATGGTGCGGTTGGAGTCTTGTTCTCGGACTCGACTCAAAATTTTCTTTAACGACTTGGACTTGAATGCTGGGGACTCAAGACTGGATTTGGACTTGAGGTTTAGTGACTCAACTACAACACTGCTTCTTTGGTCCCCTGACGTGATACTCATGCGTTTTGATTTTAATTTCCTTTCATAAAATTATAGCAAATTTCACGAATCACTTTGGCATTCTGATTAACATGAAAACACATGAAAAGTTAGACAATAAATATTGGTTTACAAGCAAGGTTTGAATGCTAAATGACCTTCAACATTTATCTTGGTTAATCAAATGCATTTCGTCTTCCTGACATGTCTTAAGTGACCATGCTGGGTCTACTTTGCCTGAAATTTTTTAGGATTTTAATCAGCTCATACGCTTAACAGACCATAAACAAAATATGTATTATTATATCAAGAATGACTTAAAACAATGGCATGATCAACAAAGACACAAAGAACTAACTTTTTCATTTAATCACTGGGGCATGCTAAAGCTCCACTGCACAGAAATAAGGGCCTCGGAGCTGCCAGCCACAATTATTCCACCAATCTCTCCCTCTTTGCCCCCTTTCTGCTGTCCACACTTCATGCTGCATGCTTGTTTTCCACATCCAAATCATTTGTGTGACAATGTTAATTAAGCCTGGGATGCATGCCATGGCTCAAAGCTTGCAGGAATCTGTGCTGGCCATTTTTTGGAGCCAGCCATTCTATTGACCACAGAGCTATGCGCCACATGGGCAGCCTTTAGTTTTTGAAGTACACTATCTGAGACAATGGCGTATCTGCCAGTATTCTTGACTTTTGTATCATTTTAGTAGGCCTTGAACAAAAGAGTTTACTAAGATTTATTATTATTATTATTTCTTGCTGTGTGTATTGCACAACATCCTTTGGTTGTGCAAGATGAGATCATCTGTATCTTATTGATGAAATCTGTTACTGTTAATTGTCTTTGTTCTGGGTTCAGTCTTGAGCTTGAGTGGCGTTTCTGTCCATTTCCTCCCTCTGTCCATGTGGCTTTCCTCTGGGTTCCTCTGGCTTCCTCCCACCTCCTAAAAACATGCTGGTAGGTGAACTTGCAAGGTGTGAATGAATATGTGTATAGTATCTTGCAAAAGTATTCCCCCCCTTGGAGTTTGTCCTGTTTTGTTGCATTACAACGTTGTCCTGTTTTGTTGCTGGAATTAAAATGGATTTTTGGAGGGTTAGCACCATTTGATTTACACAACATGCCTAACACTTTAAAAGTGCAAATTGTTGTTTTATTGTGACACAAACAATAATTAAGATGAAAAAACAGAAATCTGGAGTGTGCCCCCAAAGTCAATACTTTGTAGAGCCACCTTTTGCTGCAATTACAGCTGCAAGTCTCTTGGGGTATGCCTCTATTAGCTTAGCACATCTAGCCACTGGGATTTTTGCCCATTCCTCAAGGCAAAACTGCTCCAACTCCTTCAAGTTAGAGGAGTTGTGTTGGTGTACAACAATTTAAGTTATGCCACAGATTCTCAGTTGGATTGAGGTCTGGGCTTTGATTAGGCCATTCCAAGACATTTAAATGTTTCCCTTTAAACCACTCCAGTGTAGCTTTAGCAGCAGTATGTTTAGGGTCATTGTCCTGCTAGAACGTGAACCTTTGTCCCAGTCTCAAACCTCTGGCTGACTCAAACAGGTTTTCCTCCAGAATTGCCCTGTATTTAGTGCCATCCATCTTTCCTTCAGTCCTGATCTATATTTCTGCGCAACTTTGTCTCTAACCTGTTTGGAGGCTCCTTGGTTCTCATGTTGCTTGCTTAGTAGTGTAGCAGAGTCAGGGTTCTTCCAGAACAGGTTGATTTATACAGATATCATGTAACAGATCATGTGACACTTTGATTGCACACAGGTGGATCTTAATCAACTAATTATGTGACTTATGAAGTGAATTGGTTGGACCAGCTCTTATTTAGGGGTTTCATATGAAAGGGGGTGAATACCTATGCACACTCCAGATTTATGGGTTGTTGTTTTTTTCATCTTAATTATTGTTTGTGTCACAATAAAACAACAAATTTCACCTTTAAAGTGGTAGGCATGTTGTGTAAATCAAATGTTGCTAACCCCCCAAAAATCCATTTTAATTCCAGTTTGTAATGCGACAAAACAGGACAAACACCAAGGGGAATTAATACTTTTGCAAGACGCTGTATGTGTGTGCCATGGTGCCTGCAGACATTGGCGTATGTACAGTATATACTGGTGTAGTCTCACTTCATGCCCAGTGTTCCCAGGATAGGCCACGGATCCACCACAACTGGATACTGAAGATGAATGAATGAATAACTTTGTGAGTACATCACAGTCTACTGAATAAAAGACTATAATTTAACTCCTGTATTTATAAATAATGTAAAACATGCATTTATATTCTTCTTATGAGAGGATCACTGAGATTACAATGCATACTAAGAGGATACATGATAATGCACCCTGTAATTAATTCAATTACATTATTCACTTATGTACATTCATAGTCAGAATTTACTTTTATATACTATATGGACATGAATGTTTTACTAGGAAATACACCACTCATATTTTTCATACGAACTTCATCCGGGACATGGAGACGCAAAACTATGACATAAATCTCTATTTTTCTCGCGGTCCAAATCCTGCGCTCTGATTGGCTGGCGAGCGGGTCGGTATCCTATGATACGTACCCAGTTACAGACCCCGGTTACGGACCTCTGGCGACTCGCTTGTTCACAACAACAACAAACATAGTAGAATTTTTTGTTAACATTTATCTTTTTTTTATAAGATTTATTTATAAGATTATCAAAAATCTTGTAATTTTTTGCCAGCATTTCTCAGGAGAATAGCATTAATTTTACATCATGGATAGCGATAATGACAGTGGGTGCAATCAGTTAATTATTGAAATTAAGTGATCAATCTCATTAAATCAGTCTCATTAAATTTGAAGGTTAATAATTAAAATGAATCAATCCCATTGAATCGTTTACTTTGACTCATTTGAATTGAATCATACCATAGAATCAGTCTCATTTGAAGTGAATCATTCAGTGAATCATTTAGTGAATCATTTAGTGAATCGTTCAATGAATCATTTAGTGAATCGTTCAATGAATCATTTAGTGAATCATTTAGTGAATCGTTCAATGAATCATTTAGTGAATCATACCATTAATCCTGGTGCTTAATAATAAATTACCAAACAGCTAAATTATGGTATATTTCCAAATTATTTCGATCACTTACCATATTACATAACTTATATGCACCTTTTTGAATTCTTCGAGAGATTGGGGACTTCAGATATTGTTCACACCAACAAGATGAATACACACAGCTTCGATAATAAATGAATTTATTATACAAAGATAAAAATAATAAATCAATATATACAAGCAGTGAGGTGTGTATACATATGTGTGTGTGTGTGTGTGTGTGTGTGTGTGTGTGTGTGTGTGTGTGTGTGTGGCCTAGCTTGTTGCTAGCTAAAACCAAGGAATGTTATCTAAATAGAACAAAGGATTAGCTCTGTTGCTAATGTGTGCTTGTGTGTGCGTGTGTGAAGGACTTGACCATGTGTTTAGCCTCGTGTAGCTAACTACACGTGGTGGAGGCCTAGATTAGCCTTGTGTTGCTAGTGTGTGTTTGTGAAAGGCCCTATGGCCTAGCCAAAGTGTGTTTGTTAGGCCTGGTGAGGCCTACTGAGCACGTGTTGCTAAAGACAAAGGGAAGCTATCTAAAGTGTATCAGGCCTGGTCAGGCCTGTTGAGCACGTGTTTCCTCAGTAACAAAAAGATTCCACACTCATAACATTACCAAACTCACTGAAACCTTGATAAGGTCAAAATGTATGATAAGGAAATTAAAGTGTTAGTCAGAGAGAAGCATGCACAGCCTATCTATTAAACAATTGAGAGAACATAGAACAGAACAATTCAACACGCTGCGTGTCTAACAGGGTAATGAATAAACCTGGGTTTAAATTCACACTATTTCAAATAAAAGCAAATTCCTAAGACTATCTTAATTATGCCCAAATGCCAAAATCTTACTTAATCCTGCCTTTAGCAAGATATGAAGAAGATGTTCGCCATTGCAGAGCTTCGCTGTTCATGAAGCACGTGAGCCGCCCGTGTAGAAAGTGCAGAGTCTTCTTGGGTCCGGCGGAGCACTTGGGTGGTTCCCGTGGAAAGCAGAGGACTCTTGGTCCAAACTTCAGCGTTCGTGAGGAAAAGTCTCTGATCAGAATAAGATGCACAGCGCTTTTGAGTTAAAAAGGATTCAATCGCTTCTTAACTTTTAACTGCCTGGGCTGCAGTCGTGACGTCACTTCTAATACGAATAAACCGGTTGTAACTCAGGTTGAGTTTAAAGATCACGCGACTCTGGAGTTTACCTTGGCCAAGGGTAAGAAAGAAAATCGTGCTGAGTGATGGATCTTGCAAGAAAGAAAGAGACGTCTTTTTGGTGGAGAGTATCTCTTTTGTGCGTCTAGACTCCTTGAAATCCAGACACGAGAGACAAAATGGCGGAGCTTCCGCTTGGACTTATGCGCGCATGGCGGACTGACGTAGATGATCCCACCCACGCGTGACGTAGGTCACGCGGAAGAGGACTGGTAGTTGTAGTCCTTAGACACAGAATGGCGGCATGATACCTACAACAGTGTTCACAGCGAAAGCCAATTTTACTACCCTGAGGAAGACGAAATAAAAGAAAACATTTCAGGAGAAAGTTAAAATCCTGTAACTGTTGCTGACGCCGAGCAAAAACATGGCTGAATCCTGAATGACTCAATTTTGTATAAATAGGGGACTACATCGGCGGCAAAATGTAGTTTTTTTCCTGCCATGGAAGTGCACTTGTATACCGAGGAGGAAGCCATTTGCATTACAGCCGTGAATGAGGATTCAAAATGGCGGCTCGGCTCGGCTCGGTTTTCCCTTTGGGGCACTCTCGTTTTCTGTTAGAATTTGGTAAAGAAAAAAATAAATATATTATTTACCAGCTTAAGGTCGGTCTGTATGGTGAAATACCGTGACCTCGGCCTTGAATACTTACCTCGGCCCAGAGGGCCTCGCTCAGCACTTTCAAGACCTCGGTCACAGTATTTCACAATACGAACCACCCAGCTGGTAAATAACATATATATATATATAAAAGAACATCACACATTAGCTTGAAGATATGAAGTTTATCTTCTCGTGTTGAAAAATTCGCATTTTTCATACGAAATACATCACGGATCTGAGTGACATAAATAATATTGGCTGGTGTTGAGTGGTGTCTCGTCTTCAACTCATCCAGTATCATGTTAGCTGAATGGAATATATCTGATATACCATGAAAAAAAGCCATTATTATTATTATCTCATCTCATCTCATTATCTCTAGCCGCTTTATCCTGTTCTACAGGGTCGCAGGCAAGCTGGAGCCTATCCCAGCTGACTATGGGCGAAAGGCGGGGTACACCCTGGACAAGTCGCCAGGTCATCACAGGGCTGACACATAGACACAGTCAACCATTCACATTCACACCTACGGTCAATTTAGAGTCACCAGTTAACCTAACCTGCATGTCTTTGGACTGTGGGGGAAACCGGAGCACCCGGAGGAAACCCACGCGGACACGGGGAGAACATGCAAACTCCACACAGAAAGGCCCTCGCCGGCCACGGGGCTCGAACCCGGACCTTCTTGCTGTGAGGCGACAGCGCTAACCACTACACCACCGTGCCGCCCATTATTATTATTATTATTATTATTATACATACACACTCTCTTTTCCAGTTTTTTGATGTCCGTTGGTATGTTTTTCTCTTGTAAACAGATGGGAACTGTCAGGGCCTTGTAGGCCTTCAGAGAAGGCCCAAACATATCAACATTTCAAATGCTATATTTAATTTCTTTCATTCTTTCATAATTTCATTATAATTATTCTCTTCTAATTGTAATTTGCCCTCATTTTCTATCAAATGTGCTTCAGAAATGAAAGGGTTACTGTCCTGAAAACATTAAAATCGAGTTATCCAATGAGATTTTTTGTTTGTTTGTTGTCTCTAGGCTAAGAGTTTAGAGCTGGCTCACTTATTGGTTAGGACTTCACTGCCAGCACAGAAGGTCATGGCAGTGTATGTTTATGTAGGAAATGACAGATGAATTAACCAATCAGATTTTGATTTATAGTGGGAGGGACTAAAAATGTAATCGCCCTCAGCCTTCTTGAAGGCCAATGTGAGCTTAACCACGAGTCGGTGCTGTCAGCGCAGCAGTGAAGTCGCCTTCCAGCCGGTGTAGCATTCATCAGTAGTGTTAGCGAATGCTAATAAAGCAATCAAGCCAGTGCTACTGAGAGCAAGTAGCACAGACTAATGACCGAGAAACTAAGATTTCTGTCTCCAGACTCTTCTTCCACACACGCTCACTACAGTATTTTTCACTCAGACTTAAGTATTAATTTCCCTCTGTAATTTACTTATGCCGCTTTTCCACTACAAACGCGGCTGAGCCGTGCCGTGCTGAGTCGAGCTGAGTCGGGCTGAGCGGGGCTATTGAAGTTGCATTTCGACTACAACCGCACTGAACCGTGCTGGCTGGAAGTGGGTGGACACATTGGGTGGAGTTAGCGAAAGTGGGTGGACGTCACGTGATGTCGTTAAGCAGCGCAAACAGTGACATCAGTGACAGTGGCGGAACAAGTCAGAGCCGGGCCGGGGGCGGGGCAAATGACCGGGCCCTTTATTAAAGCTTATCATAACATCATTTTAGGTTACAAAATGTCCGCAACTGCGGTGTTTACCAATTTCAACACTACCGGGTGCAACTATGTTATTTAGTACATCAAGTCCTTCAAATGAACATGTAACTCAGAAACAAAAAACATTAGGATACTGTACATGGCTCATAATAAAACATCAATAGCCTATACTGTGCACATTATTTGAAGGGCATACGAATGAGCGCTCAGAGGTTGCAACGGTGACAGGAAGAGTCAGAAATAAAAGGAGGGCGGTGCAAACCTCACTGAATGCACTGTGTTTACCAATTTCAACACTCCGGGGTGCAACTATGTTATTTTGTACATTAAGTCCTTCAAACGAACATGTAACTCAAACAAAAAAACATTCGGCAACATACTGTACATGGCTCATAATAAAACATCAATAGCCTACTGCGCGCATTATTTGAAGGGCATACGACGAGCCTTGCGCTCCGCGAACTCGTCCACGATGCTCTGTATGTCACTGATTCAGTGATCTTTTAAGCGGTAGTCTCACGACCCGGATAATAAACAATAAACATGGAGGACATGGAGTCGTTAGTGTTGCTGGTCTTGGTGCTGTGGCTTGTTGTCACCGACAACGCCAACAGATACTGGCAAGAGCGTATAGATGAGGCGAGGCGCATAAGGCTTCAGAAATTCTCGTAATTCATAATTATTCTTCTTCCGAGTTTACGGTGTTTACAGATCCCAGCGTGCTCGCGGGGCGTGTGTGGGCATGTGAGGACACTCCTCCTCACCAATCAGTGCACAGGGGAATGTCTGCTCACGCCCCCAGCCTCACTCGGCACGGTTTGGCTCACTTTAGCCCCACTCCAAAACGGTGCGAGTTTTAGGGGCTAAGCAGGGCTGAAACGAGCTGAGTCGTGCTGGTTTTTGGTAGTCGAAACGCGAGCCGTGTCGGGCTGAAGTGAGCTGAAGCGAGCTGAAGTGAGCTGAAAAAGGGTAGTGGAAAAGGGCCATTAGTTACTTTTAAAATCAACATCAACAACTACACACAATGGAGCGATCTGGCAGCCTGCCACTAATCCCTTGCAAAATCCTTTGCCCTGTTGCTTTTTTAGTGTGTCTGGCTAAGTTTTGGCAGAGCTCTAATAGTAACGGTTCACCACTGTTTATAAATATGCATGAAGAATATCTAATGAAGTTTTGGTTGCCTTTAAAGTGTTTAACGCGTCTTTCTCTTTCCCGGCGAACAAAGAAATGCTTCTGCACATGCGCAGCAGAAAACTTTCTCATTGGATCTTTGCATCAGCTCTGATGTATGACGTCATGTTTTATTGACAACGTGCAATATCGTAAACCATATTCAACGCTCATTCTCCATTGAGTAGAGTGACATAAGACACATAGGATAAGCGATATGCTAACAATATTGCATGAGATCGAACCAAATGAATGAAACCCGCTAGAATGGAATAGAACACGTTTTTATTCCATGGAAAAAGTGTCCTGTATGTACATTAATTCCCAATATTTCACTCCGATGACGTGTTTCCCTGCTGACTGGACACGCGTTGTCAAAATGGCAAACCGGTTCAAAATTAAAATTCTTTTGATGAACTTGCATATATTTTTTTGGACGTGTCCATATAATATAAAGAACATTACATGGTGGCGTGAAGATATGAAGTTTATCTTCTCGTGTTGAAAATATTTTCACTCGTTCACTTGTGAATATGTTCACTACTCGAAGACAAATTTCGTATCTTCGCACAATCATGTAACATCCTGTACATACATACTTTTATATATACACACAGTTTCTTCCACAATTATTGGCACCCGTTACAAACAGGTTTTGGTTTTCTCTGAATAAATCTATTTTAATTAAAGGTTGAATTTTTCTCATTTTTTCAGTGTGAGATGAAGCAGCTTCACCATAATGAGCCCTAAACCAGATGTGCTGCCTCCAAATGGGTCAGAGAATGAAGAGATACAGGTGCAGGTAGATAAAGAAAGGACAAGAAGGACAGAGTTGAGGTAACGGATGCGGACGAGGACCTGAGCAAGGCCGCAGAGTAGACAACTTCATATCTTCGCGCAACCGTGTAATATCCTCTATTTATTTCTGAGCATAAATTATCATTTAAATAGTGCATACTTCTTATAAAATAAAACCCGATGTTCAGCTTGTGAAATATTCAGAGTATGCAGATGCTAAAGCCATTAAGAACCATTAAGCCATTAAAGTCATTAAAGCCAGTAAAAAGGTTTTGAAGGGCAGCAATGCTCAAACAAGTGTAATATGCTCTGTCTGCCTGGTGTGTGTAAGAAGTCTGGGTGCAATGTTTTAAACAAGCTGTAGACTGAATATGATATTTATAGGTATTCCAGTAAGTAATGGACTTATTACTCGAAGCAAGAATAAAAAAAAAGAAGAAACATGAGTCAACCTTTTTCATTTTGCATTGTAGAGAAGGATGCACCAGCACAAAGTGTCTTAGTAAGGCCATGAGAACAGCTTCAAAGTGTTTAGGCACAGAGCCCTCAGTTTGGGTTTTGATGATGATGATGATGATGATGGAGAGGACTGTCCAACACGGCGCTCCAAAATCTCCCAAATATTCAACTGGGTTAAGATCTGGTAACTGTGAAGGTTATAAAATATGCATCCATCCATTATCTGTAGCTGCTTGTCCTGCGCAGGGTCGCAGGCAAGCTGGAGCCTATCCCAGCTGACTATGGGCGAGAGGTGGGGTACACCCTGGACAAGTCACCAGGTGGTTATAAAATATGATTTACATAATTTTTATCCTCATAATGGGCGGTACGGTGGTGTAGTGGTTAGCAAGAAGGTTCTGGGTTTGAGCCCAGTGGCTGACAGGGGCCTTTCTGGGTAGTCTGGTTTTCCCCACAGTCCAAAGACACGCAGGGTAGGCTAATTGGTGGCTCTAAATTGACCGTAGGTGTGAATGTGAATGGTTGTTTGTCTCAATGTATCAGCCCTGTGATGATCTAGTGACTTGTCCAGGGTGTACCCCGCCTCTTGCCCATAGTCAGCTGGGATAGGCTGCAGCTTGCCCGCGACCCTGCACAGGATAAGCGGTTACGGATAATGGATGGATGGATTTATCCTCATAAATCTACTCAGTGAGTCCTCATGTTCTGTGGATGTGGGCGGAGTCATCCTGGAAGATACCACACCTATCGGGAGAGAAATGTTTCATCCTCAGATAAAAGTAATGAGTCAGAAGAACTTTGTATTGATTTGCAGTAGTGGCGGCTGGTAGTCTTTCAAACAGGGGAGGCTGGTCGGTTACGATATTTCCAGATTTTAAAAGAAAAAAGAAAAAACATCAATTTTGCCCATACTCTTGCCTCTGATCTGGCTGATTGTTGGCAGGGTCACAAACTGTGAAATAACAGGTTCTTTTGGCCCATTAGCCTACTGTCCAATATACATGATGGTGGTGTTGGGGGAGGGGTATATTTTAACATTTTATATTTTAAAATTGTGGCATGTTGTTTAAAAATTGATCATTATTGAAAGCAGCTCTTTGTCAGGAACCTCAGCAGTAACAGCAGAGTGTTCTGGAATAGGCACAAGCACTGACCTTGGGGAGCCAAACATAGAGCTGGGTGCCACACATTTCATTCAATGACACTTTTCCTATATTTTACTTATTTTGACTGAGAAATGTTTTATTGACAATTTTGATAACCCTTCACTTTTAATCCAGGTCTGTAGTGTGAAATGTTCTCGGCTGTGTTTTTGTTTAAAAATGTTTTCCAAATTGTAGCTGTGTTTAATTCATCTCATCTCATTATCTCTAGCTGCTTTATCCTTCTACAGGGTCACAGGCAAGCTGGAGCCTATCCCAGCTGACTACGGGCGAAAGGCGGGGTACACCCTGGACAAGTCGCCAGGTCATCACAGGGCTGACACATAGACACAGACAACCATTCACACCTACGGTCAATTTAGAGTCACCAGTTAACCTAACCTGCATGTCTTTGGACTGTGGGGGAAACCGGAGCACCCGGAGGAAACCCACGCGGACACGGGGAGAACATGCAAACTCCACACAGAAAGGCCCTCGCCGGCCCCGGGGCTCGAACCCAGGACCTTCTTGCTGTGAGGCGACAGCGCTAACCACTACACCACCGTGCCGCCCGTGTTTAATTCATATCCAGAGAAATATATATTCCAATATAATATACTCAGCATAAACATTTTAAATAGATTCTATATTTTTGGTCCATCCATGACATATTACTAAAGTAGCCTATTTACTGTTGTTGATGTGGGTCACTTGCTGTTAGCCAATTCACTTTCTTGTACCAGGAGAGCTGAAAGGAACGAGTATTATTCCCTACCTTTTTCACCAAGTCAATTTGAGGCGTTGGTCTACCCTGCTCTTTAATTTTAATTTTTTCCTCGAAAGGAAGACTGGCAAATGGCTTCGCCAAAATTAAATCAGCAATGCTCGGCATCCGTGTGCAGCTTTCTTGCTAGCTGACTAGCCCCCTCAAGTTCAAGTTCAGTCACTCAAATAAACGAAATTTCTGGAACTAAGATAGCAAACTTGACAACACTATATTTACACTTTATTTACAATGAAAATATATACAAACTAAAAAAGCTGGTAGAAACCGTATGTAATGAATGAAATCGAAATGTAAGCTGATATCTTACAATACACCACAGCACTTGCGAATCCGCATGGGACTGAACTGAAATTCGCCGCTGCCTGTCTATATTTGAAACGAGCTGTCAATCAAAGAAAATATCCGGCCGCTTTCACCAATCACCAGTCTCCTCGCGGAAAGCTTTGCCATGTCCCTCCCACTGTGAGGCTCGGAGTCCGTGGGCGGGCGTTGTCGCAGTATTTGTCCAATAATCGTCTTGCATTTTGAGATTGAAAAGCGCATAGCTCCCAAATGCCATTGAAGTCCACTGAGGCTGGGCTGCATCGCGCTGTCACAAGGGGGAAAAACTCACGCACACATTAGGCGAACTGGGGAAAGTTATAACGGAATGATTTCGCACTGTAGTTGGGTTGAGCACATATATTCTATGATTCTGGATCTGAAATAGCAATGTTATAAGGTTGGCTATAACATAAGCCTAGCGCAATTCATCCTACACGATGTTCGTCATTTTTAGAGGAGGCTGAGCCTCCCTCGTTGTCTTAGAGCAATCGCCCGTGATTTGCAGTGACCCTTCACTCTAAGGCCACCGGCATTTCACTTTACACTTGCATTTTCCCTTTAAGCACTCAGCTATGTTATTACATGCATGCAGAAGGAGATGGTATAGTAAATAGGCTCTCAGAACTAACCCCCCTTTTGTCTCCTGTCAGTGTTATGTTTCATCTTTGGCATCTGATTATAGTATTTGCTGTTACTAAATATATTAAGGTGGATTATTTTGGACTTCTGTAGAACCAAGTGCACCAGTGCTCATTCAAAAAGGATATAAAGAAGTGATGCAGGGACTGATTTCTTTCTAACCTAGACTGTAGATTCTTGCAGAATATCAGTGACAGGAGTGACACACCCCTTAGATTTGATTTCCATTCAGGTTGATGTGTCAGTGGAACAAGATGAAAAACGTCAGTGATTGAGAAGGTACAGGTGAAATACAGTGACAGGTCTAATGACCAGGAACAAGGTGAATTATTCACTCTATCATCCTTTGTTCCCCAAAATGTCTTTGGAAGAGAAACTAAAAGTAGATAGACTAAGCATATATGGCCCAATCAAAGTGCAATTTCCACAACACAACAGAATCGTACTGTTTCTTCTTTTTTTTTTGTGGATTTTTTAAAACTTTTTTTTTTTTTACAGTGGTTGGTATTCTGAGGAAACCCAACATAAACCCAGTAGAGCATTATAGACTTGAAACATTGAAAGTAATAGAAATCAAGACTGCAACATGTGATATAATGTCTTGTTCAACCCTAATAGTTTCATTATCAAGCTATTGATAGTTATTCTATCCACATTCACTGGATATGAGCATTCGCATGCTCTGATAGGCTACTTTACTACTAGGATATCAGCTTATATACCGTGAGTAGAGAAAAACAAAATGGCGCCGCGCATCAAGTCAGATATACTATCACTTTGTTATCAAGTATTAAAAAAAAAGCAGAAATAGCTGAAAGAATATAATTTCTCTCCCTCCCCACCCCAATATCTCCTATTCCACACTCCAGCCCAGTTGGTGGTGGTAATGCACCTTTAAGTTGGTTTGACAACTACTAAATAAATAAACAAATAAAACCCTAAAGAAGAAGAAGAAAATGGTGGTGTGTGTTACTGAACCAACCGAGGACGAAATAAAAACTCTACTCGAAAACAAAAAACAAAAAAGCAACAAAATATGGAATGAAAGTTTTTGATGGTAAGAACGTATCTTTTTTATTTTTCAAGAATTATCATCATAGCATTTTTCACAAATTGCTACTGTCATTTCACCGGTTTGTTCACATTCTAAGCGGAAATGATTTTGTCTGACGTTTTGTAGAAAGTTTTTATTTATTGAATTTGCAAAAAAATAAATAAATAAATAAAAATGCTCTGTTTCTCAAAATCCAGTGAATGTGGATAGAATGAAAGTTATTCCACTCAATCTCGTCGTACATGGCTTATAACTGACTCGGTGCTATGTGCCTCATCGGTTATCAGCTCATGTATGACTCGATTTCGTGGAACAACTGTTAAATATTAGATATTAGCTCCCATCTATTATCACGACCTGCCAATGCTGCATGTATTCATTTGCTAGCTGCTTTTTCCAAAGCAACTTAGCATTGAGACAACATACAATCCAAACATACATCTGATCAGTGGAAGTTTAAGGATCTGTTCATGGTTTTCTGGCAGCCTTGAGAATTAAACTCATAGGACCGGGTTCCTGGACATGGATTATGCTTTGTCTTGAACTAAATTGCAGTGCCAATTGGGAATCAACATAGACAGTCAAGGCTTAGGCTTAATGTGAGTCTGGGAAACCGGACCCTTATGTTCTGATCAATACCTCAAAACCACTAACCACTGAGTCACCACCACCACCTGATTATGGCATCCTAATGCTTCAAAATGATGCTGAACATAAACACAACAATTATACAGTAGGAAGCTGCTTCCGTAATTCAACCTGGCTTTAGCAGAGCAGCTGCACTGCAAACTATGCACTGATGGCATAGTCAAATACTCTGCACTCGACTGCAAAGTGAAAGTTAAACCCTACAATCCTTTAGGCCCATTAATCCTGCAGAAAGACAAGCACTCCCTCAGTCTGTGACAGGCCAGGTAGCCGTTGCTGGGGTAACAGCTGATAAGCGAGTGATGGCAGATACCACAGGGAGTGCACCAGGTGCTTTGAGTTGACACAGAGAAGGGCCTACTCCATTCATCTCCACCGACGAATTGTCATTAGAAAGAGGAGTGACAGCCCTGCGCCTGGCTGGGCGCAGAGGAAGGGCGTCAGGCCTGACAGATGTTCCTTGGCAAAGAAAAACTCTGAACATGCTCATAATGTCCAGAAGAGCCTCCGATGTTCATTTCAAATATTATGCACTATATTCGATCCGTGTTAAGCTTAATATAGGACATGAATCAGATTTGTTTATATGGGTGGTATCGAACATAACCAAGTCATCACTTGACTTCAGAAGAGATGAAGAGCACATCTCCATATGGTAATACAAGATCCTGCCTCATTTGCACACACTCTGTCAATGTATGAGGGTTTGTGCTTTTACCCAGGAGTTGGGCAGATGTCCACCCAACTCCCCCTCTTGCTTAAAGGAGAACTGAAGGCAAATTTTTTATTATCAAAATTCTATTTATCTCATTTTATTAAATATAGGAATGCATTTTTGATGGCTATTTTGTCATTGCTAGAGCAAGTTATGAGTGTTTGAAATACACTATGTAATATATCAGTCCATATGTCAAAGCAATGGCCGTAAACAAGATTCGTTGAGACCTGTGCGAGACATCGTAGGACGGAAGTAAAACCCCACCGAAAACAATACCTTGCCCCCCTGGTGGACTCCGTCCTGGGGCGAGGTAATAACATACATTGCTACCCTGCTATAACAAACTTTTTTACTATGAACTTTCGCATATAACAAAGTGCGTTTGTGTTCCCCACCTTTAGTGACAATGAGTCCGAGTCTTAAAAAAGATCACTGTGTCACGTTCATGTGCGTTGGCGCTCAGAGTGCGCATTAGAACTAATTACTATGCACCTGTTCCGGATTAGAGCGCAATCACAGCGTGTGCTTATAATGACTCTCTAAGCACACAGACTTGGTAAATATATATACACATACTGTACCAAGTGTCTCACATTACCAAGCCTTGTGTCTGTGTGTTGCCTTTCTAGTTTTGACTTTGTTTTGTGTATTTGGACTCTGCCCTTCGTTTTTACCTCCGCCATTCTGTTTCTGCCTCGCATGACCCTTGCCTGTTTCATGACCTTGCCTTTGTCTTACGTTTTTAAGTTAGCAATATGTGTTAATGCCATAAAACAAAGGCTTAATGAGCCTTGCTAAGGTGTCAATCACTAACAATTATTGAGAACGGTGATCAAAGGATTGATAAAAAGACAAAATGACTGCTGATCCCGCTAAACTTAACACCTAGTTAAAGCATTCCGGCGGTGTTTTTATATCCCCCGCCCAGCCCTGCGGCACTACATAAATGACACCATCAATGATTTGCAACACATAAATGAACTGAATGGTGAAGATTTAGAAAACATCGTGAGTCAGTGGGTGGACAGTGACAACGATACACCATGACAGAACCTCTGTCATTTCCATAACAGACGAAGAAATCATTGACTCCGTTCGTGATCCTTTAACTCAGCCAACGAACTGCGATAGTGACTCAGAAGGAGAAATTTGTGATAAGGAGAATGTGCCTAAAATTTCGCATATAACATGAGTGTTTGGTGTGACAAGTGGGTTCAGTATTATGAACTTTTTGTATAACAAACTATTTGGATGTCTCACAAGGAGTTCATTATAGTAGGGTTGCAGTGTGTCTCACACGTGTGCTTGCGTGAGCACGCACACACACACACACACACACACACACACACACACACACACACACACACCTCATCAGCACCATGAGAATGTTAAACAACTTAAAAACAAGGATACTTGAGTACCAAGCAAAACAAAAGTAATACAGAGTCAAGCAAAACGTACGTATAGAATATCGATTCAGTGATTGCAAAGTTGAGTAGCTTTTTAGCAGATATTTCTATTTGACTTTAAAGCTTAAAAGAACTACAACTCTTTATGCCATCTAACAGAGTGTTCTTCTGAGCAGTGGCTTTGACAGATGAAGCCCAAAGGCAGTGTGACAAAAGGGTACAGTACAATCTCTGATGAAAGTTACTCTTGTGGAATTTACAGAGTTTGACAAATGAAAGATAAGTCACGCAAAGAAGGAGGGGCCAAACCATTTACAATTTTATCCAGTAGACACAGATTTGGAAAAAAAAAAAAAAGTCTAAAGTTCTCAAAACTCAGAAGATGCTGTTTCTCCAATATCCTAGAGTGATGATACTGAAATGGCTTTTTACCCACAATTTTAAAGAGTTGTTTATACAAGGATTCTAGCAGAGCATTTTTTAAGGATTTTCCACTAGGAGACCAACTGGTCTGGGCAATACAATCACAGGCCCCAGAGTCCATGCGGCTGGACCGCTGCGGCATATTCTGTGATGCAAAATGGTTCACCAATCACCATACAGACAAACACACTACAGTGACTACACAGCTATCAAGAGCAATTACCAAGCACAAATGTTATGCCAAAGACACTCAAAGTTATACAGTAATGACATCGGATTCTGACATCAGCCATCTCAGTAACCAAATTTTAGTTTTGTTTTTCTTAACCAACATGATCTTGTGTGTATATCTTATAACATAGATCTTCATTTTCCTTGTTAAATGTATACTTACATGGTACTTGGTTAATTAATTGCAACTGATTGAACCAAATGATAAGACATAACTTGGTTTAAAATTTGGTCTCCCAGTGAAGCTGGTTTGGCATTGACTAGGAGACCAAATCTGGCCACTGGGAGACCATTTGGTCTCCCAGTAACTATGTTAAAAAATGCTCTGGATTCTAGTGGTCTATTAACTGTTTCTCTGGCCTGCCCTGAACATGTACTACAATAAGACCTGTATGAAAGGATCATTTGAAAGTACTGGCAGTATGCTTAGGGTCTATAGTTACTGGCTTCAGATTTAAAAATAGGAGTAACAGTGGCATGTTTCCAGTTAGTAGGAAAAGTACTGTGTTTGACTGACAGGTTAATTAAATGAGCAATGAGGGGTGTTAAAGTATCTTTGTGCTTTTTCATAAGCATGGTATCAAGTTCAAAAGCAACTCGGCATTTAGAGTTTCTGAAAGAGCTGATGATTTATTCACTTATCCCTCATCAACCGTAACCAAATCAAACTCCTGATTTGTAGTATCTATGTATTGTGACAATACCCAGTTCCCTTTTCTATATAAATCTTTTACCTAACTCATGAACAGACTCGAGGAAGAAAAACTGTTAAAAATAGCAGCAATGGAAATATTATCTTCAATTAATTTTCCATGATTCTCAAAAAAAAAAAATCCAAATAAGTACTGTAGGTATTACTATATGACAACAACTGCAGTAGAGAGCTTTAAAATTCTCTTTTGCAAAGGAACCCAGGCAGTGGAAAGTAGGAAAACTAAACACGATAAACCTTTAAAATATTAAGACCAATCAAAGCATCTGAAATAAACATTTAAATGATCACAAATAAATATCTGAAGCTGAAAGTTTTCATGTCTAACTCTAAGAAGGACCAGGAACAATACATATTCAAAAGCAGTTCATTTGAATGTAACTAGTAGTTTGAAAATTACCATGAAAAAAATTTGGCAAAGATAAAATGGTTGTGCGCTAGTGTGTCTATCACTGAGGTTACAGCAATATTAATCTTGATACGCCTTCACACCAGAGCCTATCTAGCAGCCTGATGTGGTCCTTTGCTGCCATCAAGTGCTTGAATGGAAAAAAAATACTGGATTTGTCTTTTTGTCACAGTAGTAAAAAATTTGGAATTGCGCATCAAGGCTTACAAAGTACACTTAGCCTTAGAGTCCTTGGATGAGCAAAGCAGTCTTTATGACGACAGTAGCAGTTCTTAGGTAGGCTACACACACACCATCCATCCATCCATCCATTATCTGTAGCCGCTTATCCTGTTCTATAGGGTCACAGGCGAGCTACACTTGTCCAGGGTGTACCCAGCTGACTATGCGTGAGAGGTGGGGTACACCCTGGACAAGTCACCAGGTTATCGCAGGGCTGACACAGAGACAAACAACAATTCACACTCACATTCACACCTACGGCCAATTTAGAGCCACCAATTAGCCTAACCTGCATGTCTTTGGACTATCAGGAACACTGGAGCACCCGGAGGAAACCCACACAGACACGGGGAGAGCATGCAAACTCCACACAAAAAGGCCCTCGCCAGCTGCTGGGCTCGAACCCAGGACCTTCTTGCTGTGAGGCGACAATACTAACCACTACACCACCGTGCTGCCCGCTACACACACACAATTTGGCCAAAATTTATGTGGACACCTGACCTTCACACCACATATGTGGACTGTTGGAAACTGTTGGAACACAATTGTATAAGATGTCTTTGTATGCTGTGTATGCTAGGATTTCCTTCCCTGGGACTAAGTGGCCAAAACTTGTTCCAGCATGACAATGCTCCTGTGCACAAAGAGAGGTTGCAGTGGAAGAACTTGAGTGACCCGCACAAAGCCCTGATCTCAACCCCACTGAACACCTTTGGAATGAACTGGAATGCCAACTGTACTCCCCACACCAAAATCCAAAACCCCACACTCCAAAGTCTAGTGAAAATCCTTTCCAGAAGAATGAAGGTCATTATAAGAGCAAAGGGAGGACTAAATCTGGAATGGGATTTTATGAGATAGTGTACCATAATTATGACTTACTAAGTCATTATTATGAGATAGTCATAATTATGAGAAAGTAAGACAATAATGAGATGCTAAGTAATTATTATGAGATAGTAAGTCATAATTATGAGATGCTAAGTCATAGTTATGAGATAATCGTTAGTTTGAGAAAGTAAGACAATAATGAGATACTAAGTCATTATTATGAGATAGTAAGTCATAATTATGAGATGCTAAGTCATGATTATGAGACAATCATCATTAGTATGAGATAGTCAGGCAATTATGAGATACTAACCCATAATTGAGATATTAACTCAATATTATGAAATAGTAACTCATAATTATAAGATAGTAAGTCATAAGTATGATACACTAAGTCATAATTATAAGAAAGTAAGACAATAATGAGATAGAAAGTCATAATTATGAGACAGTAAGGCAATTGTGAGATACTAACTCATAATTATGAGATAGTATATCATACTTGTGACTTCATCTCATCTCATTATCTCTAGCTGCTTTATCCTGTTCTACAGGGTCGCAGGCAAGCTGGAGCCTATCCCAGCTGACTATGGGTGAAAGGCAGGATACATCCTGGCCAAGTCATCACAGGGCTGATACATAGACAACCATTCACACTCACACCTACGGTCAATTTAGAGTCACCAGTTAACCTAACCTGCATGTCTTTGGACTGTGGGGGAAACCGGAGCACCCGGAGGAAACCCACACGGAGAACATGCAAACTCCGCACAGAAAGGCCCTCGCCGGCCACGGGGCTCAAACCCGGACCTTCTTGCTGTGAAGCGACAGCGCTAACCACTACACCACTGTGCCGCCTACTTGTGACTTGCTAAGTCATTATTATGAGATAGTAAGTAATTATTATGAGAGTAAGTCATAATTCTGAGATACTAACTCATTATGATGAGAAAGTAAGACAATAATGAGATGCAAAATCATTATTATGAGATAGTCATTAGTTTGAGAAAGTAAGACAATAATGAGATACTAAGTCATTATTATGAGAGAGTAAGTCATAATTATGAGAAAGTAAGACAATAATGAGATAGTAAGTCATACTTATGAGATAGTCATTAGTTTAAGAAAGTAAGACAATAACGAGATCCTAAGTCATTATTATGAGATAGTAAGAGATGCTAAGTCATAATTGAGAGTCATTAGTATGAGATAGTAAGGCAATTATGAAATACTAACTCATAATTGATATACTAGCCCATAATTATGAAATAGTAAGTCATGATTATGAGATAGTACGAGGTAGTCAGGCAATTATGAGAGAGCAAGTCATAAATATGATATACTGAGCCTTTATTATGAGAGTAAGTTATAATAATTATGAGAAACTAGAAATTAGAATTCCATAAAACAGAAATAATCCGCCCATGATATGTCACTTGAGTTTTTGTCACTCAGCTGCGCGCTAGTCTGGAAGGAGCTGGTGGTTTGCGCATGCGCGGTGCTGCCGCTCCCTGACGGTTTCTACTGCACTGAACTACTTCGTCGCCTTTCAATAAAGGCACTACATTTCTTTAACACGTGCAGCATGGCGGCTATATTTGGAAAGATTCTCATCGGCATCTATGTGGAAATCAAAAGGAGCGACGGTAAGTCACGCCCTGGTTTAATTCCCCGGGCTGAATGAAGATGCAGTCCCGGTAGGTGAGCTCCATCATCTTTGTTGCCGAGTAACACACAGTGCACTGCCCGGGTTAGCATGCAGCAAGCTAGCGTGGTGGCTAAGACCGGCTAAAAATGATGAGAGTGCTAATAACTAGTAGCTTTATGATATGAAGGATAAAATAACGCTTATGTTGGTGACAGTGTGCAGGTTGTACTGGGTTTTCCTGCTGTCCTGTAGCTTATTCAGACTGGTTTGTGTGGTGGCTGAAAACGCCCAGGCGCGTGCACACACACGCACGCGCACTGCCAGAGAAGAGCAACAAATGGCTCTTATTCTACGTTTGCACGTGACGTCATTGCTAATTATGCATGAGGCTGTGACCCCGGAAGTCGGCCATGTTGGAGGATATACACAAACCCACGTGACGCCCATTTACTATAGAAACTCGAGAGGTTGTCACGTTTAAGAATTCCTTTTGTTTCTTTGCCATGCCGACTCTTTGTGCTGTAACTGGATGCAGGCACAACTCTATTCGAGACAAGGGGATTTATAAGTTCTTTAGAATTCCAGAAATTATCAATAAGCAAGGAGAAAATACAAGAGAGTTGTCCATGGAGCGTAGACGTCAATGGCTGTCCAACATAAACCGGGCTGATCTAAGCGATGAGAAAGCAAAAACCACAAGAGTCTGCAGTGAACATTTTATCAACAGTAAGTTCTACGAACTAGTGATTAAGGAAAGATCGCAATATGTAAGGAAATATTGGATCGTTCAGTAGTCTGGTTTGTGCAGAAAGTCGTGATCGCAGAGTCCGTGATCCGACCCGCAAAGGCTTCCACGATTATTTCATTTTAAAAAGACCTGTGTATAATTTTTGATGACGCTGCTTTTATTTTGCTTTTTCTGTCCATTAGGGAAACCAGCTGATCTCTACAATTTTACAGATCCAGACTGGGCTCCAACACAAAATATGGGCCACAACAAAATCAAAGATGGTACTAAAGAGGTAGCTCGAATTGCTAGGCTTACAGAGCGCAGAAAGAAATGCAAAATTATCGAAGAATCTTCCCAAACGATCACAGAGTCAATTGAACAAGATTCATGTCAGTCCACTACCTCAAATACTGCAGCCTCCTCACTCGGTGAGTGCTCTTTTATAACCAAATATGTTATACAGTGTGTGTTTCAGTTGCAACGTGTTCACCCGGCCGGAGACGTAAAAATTATAAGCCTCTGTTGATTTGTAGGCTTGGTAGCTTTTCTTGGAAAGGCCATCCAGCGAGTTAAAGTAAGTCGAATAAGTTATGTTATCGCTTGGAGCGCTGTTTACAGACGCCTTATTGTTTGTTTGTATGTCCTCCAACATATGGCGACAGTCAGTGATGCAAGCAGTTTTTGGTCACGTGGTTGCAAACGAAGAATAATGATAATGACATGATTGTTGTGGAGAAATGTTGACATTTTGTCTGTTTACAGTGTCCACCCTTGAATAAACTAACACTAGATACAGGAACAGTAGCATCAGTTAATAACATTACTAACACTAGAATACTGGTGCAGGTTTACAGGTTTTAACACTAGAATCAGAATCAGAATCAGGTTTAGTACCAAGTCTTTTCTCACATACAAGGAATTTCGTGGTTGGTACTTGAACAGCGAAGATAAAAGAATTTAAAAATAGGTTAAAAAAGTAGTTTTATAAATAGAATAAAAATAAGAAGAATCAAATATAAAAATTTGAAAAGTGGTCATATTGGGGTATGTGCATAAGGTGTTCTGAAGTCCAGGCTGTACAGTGTGACCCAGAATGTGCAAAAACAGGTCACAGGATGAAGATGCTGAAGATATTTTACAGTTTACCGTACCGTGTATTCAGAAATCTAGGGTTGGGGTGAGGGTTAACCCTAGTTCCAGCAGTACTGTAAAGTGTAAAATAAACAAGTCATGACATGAATGTGCAAGAAGAAGAGAATATGTGCAATGGGTTAAATAAATAGCCAAGCTGTACAATGTGAGCTGGAATGTGCAATAAAAGTTCACAGAATGAAGATGCATGACATGACCATGAAATGTGCAAAATCACAGTTTAGAGAGGAAGTGCAGTAATGTCACAGATCGGAAGTGTGAGGTTGGAGTCAGTGAGGGTCTCTGAGCTTATTGATGAGGCAGCTGCAGTGGGGAAAAAGCTAATGGTTCTAATGGACCGCAACCTCCTACCAGAGGGGAGTGATTTTCAAAAAGTTTGTAAGAGGGGTCAGCCGCAATCCTTTCTGCTCTCCTCAGGGTCCTGGACTCCTACAGGTCCTGAAGAGACGGAAGGTTGCAGCTAATCGCCCTCTCAACAGAGCGAATTATGCGCTGCAGTCTGCCCTCGTTCCTGGCAGTGGCAGCAGCGTACCAGACGGTGACGCAGGAAGTGAAGATGGACTCATTGATGGCGGTTGTTTTTGGCAGGTTGAACAACTTCACCTGCTGCAGGAAGTACATCCTCTGCTATGCTTTCTTGGTGAGAGAGCACGTATTCGTCTCCCACTTGAGGTCCTGAGTGATTATAGTGCCCAGAAAGCGGAAATACTCCACAGAGGTTACTGGGGAGTCAAACAGGGTGATTGGCAGAGCTTCTCCTGAAGTCTACAGTCATCTCCACTGTCTTTAGAGCATTGAGCTCCAAGTTGTTCTGCCTGCACCAGGACACCAGGTGATCAGTCTCCCACCTGTAGGCAGACTCATCATCATCAGAGAGGAGTCCAATGAGGGTGGTGTCGTCTGCAAACTTTATGAGCTTGATAGACTGATGACTTGAGGTGCAGCTGTTGGTGTACAGGGAGAAAAGTCAAGGAGAAAGGATGCAGCCTTGGGGGGGGATCCTGTGCTGATGGTTTGGGAGTCAGAGATGTGTTTCCCCAGCTTCCTGTCAGACAGGAAGTCAGTGATCCATCTGCAGGTAGAGTCCAGCACATTTAGCTGGGAGAGCTTGTCCTGCAGAAGAGCTGAGATGATAGTGTTGAATGAAGGTGGAACTGAAATCCACAATCAGGATCCTAGCGTAGGTTCCTGGGGAGTCCAGGTGCTGGAGGATGAAATGAAGAGCCATGCTGACAGCATCATCTGCAGATCTGTTGGGTCTGTAGGCGAACTCCATGGGGTCCAGGAGCGGGTAAGTGATGGTTTTGAGGTGGTAAAGCTCAAGGCTCTTGAAGGACTAAAGTCAGGGCAACGGGTCTGTAGTCAGTTCATCCTGTGATCCTTGGCTTTTTGGGGACAGAGATAATGGTGGGGGCCTTGAAGCAGGCTGGCAAATGGCATGTCTCCAGGACCAGTGATCACATTAAATAGCTAGCACGTTAGCACAAGATGTGTGTGACTATCATCTCTGTCCAGAAAAACATGAACAGTTTACAGGACTGGGCTCTAGACTCTAGGTTTATTACATTGTGTGTTCATTCATTTTTAAAAAAAATATTTTTTGGGGGACCAAATGTCTCCCACAATGATAGGAATATCTGACAGTTTTACCTTGTGGGGACTTTTGGCAGGTCCCAATGAGGAAAATCATTTAAAGCCCTCTAAATGTTATTTCAAAAACTAAAAGATTAAGGTTAGGGTTAAATTTAGATCTAGGCATAGCAAGTAATTATCTGCATTAATAATCGTCAGTGGAAGGTCCTTGCAAGTAATGCCAGGATCAGACTACACAAACTTGATATATTGAATGGTGATGTGTCGTGCAATGATAAATCGCAATACAAGTTTGACGATTTGAATCAGTGAAAAAAAATGAAACATAGTTATCAGGATGTATAATCTTAGTTTTTCCTAGTGGTAATTGCATTGTTTAGACCGCATACAATAGCAGGAATATGTGTGGCTTCACTCTCGGTGGAAGTAATACAGCTCTACTGCTGTGAAAACACAAAGATTTAAAATGGGAAAGAGCTGTTGTGTGATTGACTGTACAGATAGATTCAGCAAGAAGTTGGAGCTTTCTTTTTGCAGACTGATGAAAGTTCAAGAAAGGAGAAGCAAAGGGAGGTAGTAGAAAGTCAAGTCAAGTTTATTTGTATAGCGCTTTTAACAATAAACATTGTCGCAAAGCGGCTTTACAGAATTTTAACAACTTAAAACATGAGCTAATGTTCTTAAAAGTTTATTGTGAAAAGCCCTTTTTGTTATTAACGTTTTCATTTTTAATAAAAGGAATATTTTAATTAATAGGCTATTATGCAGTATTTTACTCCAACCTTTACAAATGTGTGTAAATGTTGTTGGTTATTAAGAAAACGAAACCAAAGGGTTTTTAAAACAATTAGTGAAAGGAATCTTTAAGGTGATAAAGAATAGGAAAATAAAAATACCATTTATTCTGTAATTAAAAATTCATTTAATATTTAAAAAAAAAATTGTGGGAAAATCCCAGATGCCTCTGAGCCCAGAGAAGTCGACGGTGCTTCTGGACACAGTTAACATCAGGCTTCCTTTTGCACAATAAAGATTTAATTGGCATTTGTGGATGTAACTCTGTATTGTAGCTTGAGAAAGGTTTGCCAAAATAATCCCGAGCCCATGTGGTTACATCAGCTATAGATGAATGACGGTTCTTGATGCGGTGCCGTCTGAGGGTTCGGAGATCACGGGTGGTGTTCAGATTAGGTTTGCGCCCTTGCCCTTTACACACCGAAATTCTTTCAGATTCCTTGAATTGTTTACTGATGTTATGCACCAGACATGGTGAACTGTCCAAATCCCGTGGTTTCTTTCTTTGAGGAACATGGTTATTAAAATGTTTAAAAATATTCTCATGCATTTATTGACAAACTGGAGATCCTCAGCCCGTCTTTGCTCTGTAAAGACTAGGTCTTCCCTGGTCACTGATTTTGTACCAAATCATGACTACAGTTACTTGTTGACATCGCATGTTTCAAATCACATCATTATTTAATTTGTTTCTTGTTCACAGCCCTAAACTGCCCCATCTCAACTTTTTATGGAATGTGTTGCAGACCTGAAACACAGGAATGGATGTAAATTAACAAAAGAAATGAAGTTGACCAGACAGACCATGAAGTATTTTGGGTTCAGACTGTCTGCAATGAAATACAAGTCAAAGTAAATTTAGAAACCACTGCTTTCTTTTCTTTTTTTGTATTTGCTTTTTCCTCACTGTTCCAATTTATTCTGATCTGGAGTTGTAGTAGAATGCCACGTCTCATCACGTCACACTATGTCTCACCACGCTTGAGGGACAGACCTGACATGTTCATGCTGTTGATCACACACTGTCCACGAACCTTTCCACATTTTACAATAAAATCTGACTGAAGTTCCTTCTTGCTTATGTTGCCGTTAGTTATACCACAGATATTCTCCATTACACTTGATAATGTCCCAAAAATATTTTTCCATTTGCTTGAAATATTTTTTAATTTGAGAAAGCAATATTCCCGTTGGTTAAATTACTGTACTCCTCAACACGTTTATTGTAAATGTACAGTAGGCCTGTTTCACAGTTTACCCTAATTCCACTACAGTGTTTTGTCATTTATTATTATTCTTTCTGAAACAGTATGGTTTTAAGCGCATACTGCATAGTACATTGTAAAGGATTTTGGATTAGAGTTTGCCTGTAGATTTCTGTTCAGGAATATTTTATTTGCCTGTATTTCCCCAGATATTAAAGCGTTAAGTATGCCTGTCATGCTTCTGAAATTTTGGCAGATCGTTTTTTTTTTTTAAATAATAGTGATTCATGATATATCCGTCTTTTGACTTTACGCCATTTTTAGTGCGTACTAATAACACAAGTGTAAGCCTAACTAATTATGCACAGATAGTCGTTTATCAGCAATGAACAGCTTGCCTGCTAGACTGAAAAACAAATTGCATACAGAATGACAAAACATAAATAATAACTTAATTATGTAAGGCCTATGACTGAAACAGAAATAAGTTACTAGACAAAAAAAAAGTCATCTACAATATGTTAGCTAAAGTTCAAATCCACTAATTGTTACTGTGGACAAAACGGTTAAAAATAGTTTAAGGCAATACTGATTGATTATTAAATATCTAGTCATTAATAAATATTACATATGGCTGTGTGTAGAATTTATCGATTAATTAAGTCAAACGATCCATGAAGAATGATTTAAAAGATGCGACGCCTATTCTCATTGCAGGACGAATACACCAGGCCATGGTCACGTCGCTCAATGAAGACAACGAAAGCGTCACTGTGGAATGGATTGAAAACGGAGACACAAAAGGCAAAGAGGTACAGCCGGTGTTTTTATACAGCGCATGAGTGTTTATTGTAAGAGTCTGAGATAAGGATGGCTGTTGCAGGCAATGTCTCGGATCATAAAAGTCACAAATGAAGATTTAAAACCCCCCCCAAATAGTCTTCTCACAGATGTAGTTTGGATCTGTTGGGTTAGAGAGAGGTTTATTCCAAAGCAGCTTGATGTCAATTTCTCGTCTTATAGGAAGAAGCCAGATATATATAACAAAGGCAGTTGCTGTGGAGCTGCAATATAATTGTTCAGAATGTGGCTGGCATTTAACTAATTGATTAACATATTTGCCTAAACAGATCGACCTGGAGAGCATCTTTTCACTAAATCCAGACCTTGCGCCCGATGAAGAGATCGCACAAAGTCCAGAGACTCCGCCTCCTCCGGTGTCAAGTTCTATTAAAGTTAACAAGATCCCCACAAATAAGGTGTGTTCCCAGCTTGTGCACTTCTTAAGACGTGTCCATCGTTATGAACAGAAATTTGAATAATATTTTCTTTAAAGTACTGATTAACAGCATGACAAGATCATGCAGTTATATAAAAATAATGAATTATGGAGTTGTGTGTTGTGGCACCAATGTGAAGTAGAGTTACTGTTCTACTCCCCCTAATCACCCACTGGCCAAAAGGCCCGAAGGGGGATTATGTCGTGGTGCCATCCGTCCCGGGAAGGGTGCTCACCTTCTGAAATCAACTCCTCTCACAGTTTTTGGAGCAATTTCACAGCACTTGACAAGAGGCATTGTTATATGTCGGTACTACACATTATAATTTTGTTCAATTCTGTCACGTTTTACCAGAGTTTCAGCCCTTGATTAACAAAATTATATTTTGACAATTTCATGAGAGTGTGCTTGCCTTCTGAAATCAACTCCTCTCACGTATTTTGGAGGAATTTCACGAAATTTGGCAGAAGGAATTGTTATATGTCGGTAGTTCACTTATTATTGTTTTGTTCAATTCAGTCACATTTTACCAGAGTTGTGGCCCTTGATTAACAACCTTGTACTTTGACAATTTCATGAAGGTGTGCTCGCCTTCTGACATCAACTCCTCTCTCAAGTTTTGGCCAAATTTCTCGAAGCTTGGCAAAAGGCCTTGTTATATAACGGTAATACACACGTTGCGATTTAATTTCGTTTGTGAAAAATTTCCCAGAGTTTTGACCCTTGATTAAATAACTTTGTACTTTGACAATTTCATGAGGGTGTACGTTCTTCTGAAATCAACTCCTCTCGCAATTTGTGGAGGAATTTCACCAAACTTGGCAAAAGGCTTTGTTATATGCAGGGCTTTGAACCGGTTCAAGGAACGAAAACGAAAACCGGGAACTTTTTCTATTTCACATGGAACAGAAACGAAACCAGAAACTTTATTATTTTTTATGTTCCAGAACAGAAACGCTTATTAAAAATAATGGTAACCGGTTAATACCGGTTTTTATTTCGTTCCTCAAAGTTTCCGTAGCCTACAAATAAAAAAGTCATTCTTCTCCTGTGCAAGTTTCTATGACCCGCTGGGGTTCACTTCCTGTGTGACGTTCGCTGACTGAATGGAGAGAGCGGGAGGGTGGACTACTATCACGTCTCCACATCTTAAATAAGAGGCAAATATTGCAGTCTATCGTTATTCAAAAACGTCAATTTCAAACACGATATCAATATATTTGTCCACGTTAATGAGAGGCTCGTGAACATTAAATGACGTTAACCTCTGTTAGCCTATCAATGCATAGGGCCTGACTCGCCTTTGGTAACACACTAAACGAATTATCTTTCATTTTTGGCACTTTTTCTGTTTGTATAGATGGGAAGACATACTGAGAATCCAAATCGCCAATATTTGAAATAATAATTGTTTTGAATTATTTCTTGTCTTATTTAATGAAGGTTGTAATAGAATTAGCCTACATTTGGCTTAAGCTGGATGAGACAGAGACATAATTTTATAGCCATTTGTTAAACAGCTGACAGGGAACGTAATTAACCGTTCCGGGAACGAAATTTTTTTTGTTCTAACCGGTTCGGGAACGTCTATTTAATGGTGGAACCCAAAACCGGAAACGTTAAAATTCCGTTTCTGTTCGGAACGAACCAATTGGAAAAAAAATTTGGTTCAAAGCCCTGGTTATATGACAGTTACACGCATATTGAAATATCATTTAATTTGGGCAAATTTTACCAGAGTTATGCCCTGATTATTAACAAACTTGTACTTTGACAATTTCATTAAGGTGTGTTTGCTTTCTGAAATCAACTCCTTTCACAATTTTTATCCCCCGCTGGCCGAAAGGCCCAAAGGAGGATTATGTCGTGGCGATGTCCGTCCGTCTGTCCCGGGAAGGGTACTCGCCTTCTTTTTTTAATAATGGCAGCATGTTTTTATGTAAACAGCTGCTGGTGCAGTGATGTCAGTGATCCTGAAACACTGTTCTCCCAACCTGAAATCATTTATCATTAATTGTAAGCCCTTTTACTCCCTGCATGAGTTCACTTCATCCATTCTGGTTGGTGTTTGGCCAATCAGATACTGGGTGTGGAGCAGACTAACCCGGACTCCCTAGTTATTGTCCTCGGTGACTTTTAACAAAGGCAATCTCAGCCATAAACTACCAAAATACAAACAGTTTATTAAATGCCCAACCAGAGAGGAGAATATTTTGGATCACTGCTACACCATGGTCAATAATGCCCATCACGCTGTCCCGCATGCTGCACTGGACCACTCCAACCACGTCATGGTCCACCTGATTCCTGCATACAGGCAGAAATTAAAGCTGAGGAAACCTGTAGTGAGAGCATCTAAGACATGGTGCAGTGAGGCTGCGGAGAACCTTCAGGCGTGCTTGGACTGTACAAACAGTACAAGGAACGGGTTTAAAGAGTCCAGGAACAGGTTTAGCAAAGCAATGGGAGAAGCTAAACATCTGTACTTTGAGAAACTCCAACACCAGTTCTCAGTCGGCGACTCTATGTCTGTCTGGAAAGGGCTCAGACAGATCAGTAACTACAAACTATCAGCCCCCCACTCTGTTAACAACTTGCGCCTGGCCAACCAACTGAATGTCACTTTTAAAGGCAGTGGGACGGTCCTGATAACATCCCCTGTGACTCCAGCTCCAGCCCACCACCTCCTGCACCCCTACAGCTGCCGCGGCCTCTACAACTTTACACCTCGGAGGCCCATCCACCCTCCACCACAGCCTCAACTCTCTCAATTCTGGAGAGGGACATTAACAAGCTCTTTAAAGCTCATAGGCAACGGTTTTAATTTTATGCACATTTGAAACTTTATATGTTAAAAAACCCTCTGCAATTTTCTTCCGGTCCCAAGAAGTATTGTTAGTAATAATTAAAATAAGTTAGCGCGAATCGTGGCGAATTTCTGTTCGGCTATTTTCGTGACCACTCTGCGCGTGACATCATTTAAGACAAATAAACCACTTGAGTTGAGTCCACTTCCGTTTACTTACATTGCCATTCGGCTTGAGTGCAGATATGCGTTCAGGAATTTCCAAAGAAAAACCATTCAGGAAGAAGTTTTTACCTTTTTCCGAGAGAGGAGAAGAGGCAGAGAAAGTGGATTGGCTTTTTCCGGAAGAGGAGAAAAGGCGGAGCGAGGGGATTGGCTATTTCCAGAAGAGGAGAAGAGGCGGAGCGAGAGGATTGGCTTTTTCTGGAAGAGGAGAAGAGGCGGAGCGAGAGGATTGGCTTTTTCTGGAAGAGGAGAAGAGGCGGAGCGAGAGGATTGGCTTTTTCTGGAAGAGGAGAAGAGGCGGAGCGAGAGGATTGGCTTTTTCTGGAAGAGGAGAAGAGGCGGAGCGAGAGGATTGGCTTTTTCTGGAAGAGGAGAAGAGGCGGAGCGAGAGGATTGGCTTTTTCTGGAAGAGGAGAAGAGGCGGAGCGAGAGGATTGGCTTTTTCTGGAAGAGGAGAAGAGGCGGAGCGAGAGGATTGGCTTTTTCCAAAAAAGGAGAAAAGGCGGAGCGAGTGGGTTGGCTTTTTCCAAAAAAGGAGAAAAGGCGGAGCGAGAGGATTGGCTTTTTCCAAAAAAGGAGAAGAGGCGGAGCGAGAGGATTGGCTTTTTCCAAAAAAGGAGAAAAGGCGGAGCGAGTGGGTTGGCTTTTTCCAAAAAAGGAGAAAAGGCGGAGCGAGAGGATTGGCTTTTTCCAAAAAAGGAGAAGAGGCGGAGCGAGAGGATTGGCTTTTTCCAAAAAAGGAGAAAAGGCGGAGCGAGTGGGTTGGCTTTTTACGAAAAAGGAGAAGAGGCGGAGTGAGTGGGTTGGCTTTTTCCAAAAGAGGAGAAGAGGTGGAGAGAGTGGATTGTGTGTGTGAAGCCAGAGGATTGTTTTTTTCCGGAAGAGGAGAAGAGGCGGAGAGAGTGGATTGTGCGCGTGAAACAAAATCAAGCAGTCAAAGAAGAAATGGAGCAGCAACGCTCAAGCAAAAAGGAAAAGATTGGAGGTAAACAATTTTGCTTGCAATTGACAAGTCAAGAATCCTGAGGGATCCTGTACAATCATTGTGGAAATGAGACAAAGGGATATTTCCTTGCTTAGAGTAGGTTATAGTATAATGCTGCGGATGGCAGGCTAATGTGGCCTACCGGCACACTGTCCAGTAATCGTTCCCTATATCCACTAGGGAGGGCGGTTTAATTATTCTTCAAAAGGGCTCTTATTTAGTATTACACCGAAAGTAGGAATTTATCATAGCTACCAGGATAAATCGTTTGGGCGCGAGTCTTGTTGAGGTCCGGGGTCACCGCAATCAGAGTCGGCCGAGTCGCTGTCCGATTCCGAGGCCGCACGGTCAAACCAGTGAGCCACATTCACCGATTGTTTCGCAACAGCCATGGGTTCGTACATATACGGTTTCACCTCTCGATATTCAATTTGGAGAGTTCCTACTTCAAAATTGCTGTCACTTTCAGACATTTTACACAACCTCTCACGACAAAAGTCCGTACACGTGTGCTCGGTTCGCAAGTAAACACAGAGCTGCTCCCAGTCTGTTTGGCTTAAATGATGTCATGACGACGGTCCCCTGGCGATGAAAGTGCACATAAGTGAGATGTAAACAAACCTTCGGAAATTGGGCAAAACAGTATATTTTAACCGTTTTATTCAAGTTTAGGGTGCAAATTAGACACCAGGAAAATTGAATTTGCTTTTTGGGTTGTTCTTCTAGACAATAAATTTTGATATTCTACGTTTCACCTCCAACCGTTGCCTATGACCTTTAAGAAGCTGAACCCCCACAAAGCAGAAGGTCCCGACTCTGTCTCACCATTTACCCTGAAGCACTGTGCTGATCAGCTGTCTCCAGTGTTCACAGACATCAACACCTCACTGGAGACATGCCATGTGCCAGCCTACTTCAAGGCCTCCACCATTATCCCGGTCCCCAAAAAGCTAAGGATCACAGGATTAAATGACTACAGACCCATCGCCCTGATTTCTGCGGTCATGAAATCTTTCGAGTGCCTTCTCCTTTACTATCTCAAAGCCATCACTGACCCGCTCCTGGGCCCCATGCAGTTCGCCTACAGACCCAACAGATCTGCAGACGATGCTGTCAGCATGGCTCTTCACTTCATCCTCCAGCACCTGAACTCCCCAGGAACCTATGCTAAGATCCTGTTTGTGGATTTCAGTTCTGCCTTCAACACCATCATCATTGCTTTTCTGCAGGACAAGCTGTCCCAGCTGAACTTACCTGACTCCACCTGCAAGTAGATCACTGACTTCCTATCTGACAGGAAGCAGCACGTGACGCTGGGGAAACGTGTCTCTGACTCCCGCATCATCAGCACCGGACCCCCCCCCCCCCCCAAGGCTGCATCCTTTCTCCTTGACTCTTTTCCCTGTACACCAACAGCTGCACCTCAAGTCATCAGTCTGTCAAGCTCATAAAATTCGCAGACGACACCACCCTCATTGGACTCCTCTCTGATGAGGAGGAGTCTGCCTACAGGTAGGAGATTGACTATCTGGTCTCCTGGTGCAGGCGGAACAACTTTGAGCTCAATGCTCTAAAGACAGTGGAGATGATTGTAGACTTCAGGAGGAGCTCTACCACACCCTCCCCCATCACCCTGTTTGACTCCCCAGTAACCTATCTGGAGTATTTCCACTTCCCGGACACTATAATCACCCAGGACCTTAAGTAGCAGAGATGTACCTGCTTTCTCACCAAGAAAGCACACCAGAGGATGCACTTCCTGTGGCAGGTGAAGTTTGATCTGCCAAAGACAATGATGGTGCACTTTTACACCACCATCACTGTCTGGTGCGCTGCTGTTACATGGGCAGACTGCAGTGCATCATTCACTCTGCTGAGGAGACGACTGGCTGCAACCTTCCGTCTCTTCAGGACCTGTATGAGTCCAGGACCCTGAGGAGAGCAGAAAAGATTGTGGTTGACCCCTCTCACCCCGGACGTGAACTTTTCGAACCATTCCCCTCTGGTTGGAGGTTGCGGTCCATTAGAACCAAACTCTCATACCGTAAGGCCAGCTTTTTCTCCAGTGCAGCTGCCTCATCAATAAGCTCAGAGACCCTCACACTTCCAATCTGTGACATTAATGCACTTTGTCTCTGAACTGCACATTTCAAGGCCATGTCATACATCTCCAGTCTGTGAACCTTTATTGCACATTCCAGCTCACACTGTACAGCTTGGTTATTGACTTGCCCCATTACACACATTCTCTTCCTGTCATACACTCTTGTGTCTCTTCTTCATCATCATGTGACCTATTTTTGCACATTCTGGGTCATACTGTACTGTACAGCTTGGACTCCAATAATTCATGTACATACCCCTTAAATATGTCCACTATTCAAATGTGTATATTTCAGATTCTTCTATTTCTTATTCTATGTATATAGCTACATTTTGTCTTTGCTCAATTCTTCTATCTTAACTGTTCAAGCACCAACTACTAAAGCAGATTCTTGTATGTGAGAACGTACTTGGCAATAAATTTGATTCTGATTCCGATTCTGACGTCCTGAAGGGTATTTTTACAGAATGGAAGAATTAGTGTTTTGTAGTTTCTTGGTAATGTGGCAAGCTGGTGAGGGAACTGTTTTGTGGTTATAGCTATAGAGTATTGATATAAAGCTGCGATTTGCCTAATGTCTGAGCCATACTATTAAAGAGGATTAATCTTCTGACCAATCAGAATTTGACGATGCATATAGAGGTATTTTTGACACCACCCCCCACACACGTATTTTACTGGAGCATGAGCGATGACTGATTGTCTGATTTGATTGATTGATCTGATTCTGAATTTGCTTCCTAACCCTTTGCCTTTTTCTGTAGAATCGCCGCACGGTTGCACCACCTAAAAATGAAACGCCCGCGAGGGATAACCGAGGTAAGCTTCTCTAGAACAGAGAATCAAAGCAGCCATGGTAGGTTTTATTAAACTCTAGAAAAATTAAGGTCGCATTTTAATCCCAAATTGTTAACTATGTCGGCTATAAAGCAGGAACAAATTGGCTGTGCTTAGCGTCATCTTTTCTAAAAAGAAATAGTGTGTTGCAGTGGTTTTGCAACATTATCTCTGAAAGCCAGCAGATGGTCTTTCGTGAATAGTAGTGATCATTAGTTTAGACACCCGTTCATTAACATAGATTAGAAGATCCCCCCCCCCCCAAAAAAAAAAAAAATCATGCAAGGCATTCAGTTATTCCAGTAGAAAAGACCCAGTTATATAAGGCGCTTTCAGACCAAACAGTTCTTTTGACTTGTTTGTGAATAAACTCCATTGGTACAGCAGCAAAAAAAAAACTTTTTATGCATGTACATTAAAACAGTATTGCAAAGAATGATGCAAGTGAACAGTAGGATAAACCTTGGATTAAGAGTAAACTGATCCTTTTTTTTTAAATTAGTTAGCTACCTCTAGCAGTCAGGAGAAATAGAAAGATTGTAATAATGCTTGGTGTAAATGAGTACATGGGCTCCTGTTTGGCTCCCTATGCGGATAACATCCTCATGTTTGTCTTGCTAGCCATGGGTACGACGAGAGCACGGCCCAGCCAGCAGATAGAACAAGCTCCTAGTGCTCCAGCTCCTCCTCCTATCCAGCACCAGACACTGCAGCAGAATGGTACAGCAACACAGCACAGCACGATGTTGAGTAGAACAGCAAAGGAAGAGCACTGCATGATCAGAGTAAAGCAGTCTGCATAAAATAAGGACGTTGGTTTAAACCGCTTGATTGCGGTTCTGAGAAAGGAATCCAAAGGACCTTGATGCTGGGATAATCTACCATATTGGCTCTTTTTTTCCCACATTAGTACCTATTCAATTACATAAAACGTTAGCCTGTTAACTGTAGGTGCTAAAGAAGGCAACTGGACTTGCTTGAAATCCACCTTTTCAACGATTTTAAGCAAGTCCAGTTATCTTCTTTAGATTAGATTCACTTTATTCATCCCACATCGGGGAAATTCATGTGTTTACAGTAGCAAGAAAATGTCAAACAGATAACAAATAAAACTGAAATAAAAATTAGACAAACGAAGGATTAAATACAGAGGGCTATTTGCATTATCTACCGTGAAAAAGTATAGAAAAATTGCCTTATTGAGAGGCTCGGGAAAATTGCACATTACAGGTAGACTCTGTGTGTGTGTGTGTGTGTGTGTGTGTGTGTGTGTGTGTATATATATAAAGTATGCATAAAAATAGTTTGGGGCCTATATTATTGCACATAATAATTGCATCGATGAGAGATGGCAGAGGTAGTAGTGGTGAAGTAGTGCAAATTAAACGACAAACAGGTTATTGGTGCTACGTTACAAGTTGTGGATGTTATACAGTCTGACAGCAGTAGGTATGAATGACCTGCAGTACCTCTCCTTCTTACACTGTGGGTTTACGATGTCTGAGAACCTTCAGACATGCTAGCTAGCCTGTTAAAACATCTTGGCTGATATTTTAGAAATAATAAATTAGTCTCCCCTTAGCTGAGGCAGTTCCTAGTCCTCATTTGCAAGTCTGTGGTGATGTATTAGGGCCATTGTAGTTAAATAAAAAGAGCTGAGACGGGGTAATATTCTGAGGAAATGTAGTATTTCCTCCTCGATTGCACAATATAAAAGAAGAAAGCACTGAGATTTTGAACTGCATTTCCCAGAATGCACTGCAGCCAGGAAGCAGTGAAGTAGGGGTGTTTTTTTTTTTTTTTTTTTTTTTTTTTATTAATTTATTTATTTTATTCATTTTCATAAATTTGTGATTTCTTAATCTTGGAATTTCTGAGTAAAAATTACTGCAGAGATTTAAACTGAAGCCTTATGTTTCGTAACATAACTGCTAGAAGCAAGCAGGATGACTTCTTCATGTCCGAGCAAGATGTTTTCCCATTGCCACTACTGCATGCTATATTGTAGTTATCCAGTATGTTTCAAGTCATCCTATGGTGTCCTCGTATTGGTGGCTTTTAGACGAACGTTGTAGCAGCGGTCACACTCTAAGATTTTAGTAAAAAAAAAAAATTCTGACATTTGCCAAAACTTTGTCCTTGGGTGTTTTTGATTGCAGTGGCACTAAATCAGCCTGTGGTGATTAATGCCACATGATGCGATCTATGACCACTGATCTTGAGCAAAATGTATTTATTATTTTTAATGATGTGTGATTTAGACCTAGTATTGATATTTTTAATGTCAAATATGCACACAAGTTCAAAGTAGTAAAGTTTTGTATGGTATAAATCAATACAATGTGTGCACACACACCCACATACAAAAAAAAAAAAACTTCGCATGGAACATTACATGCTTTCTCATATCTTCGAACCTCGCAGGCAGTTTACCATTCAGTCTGTGTGCTCCTTTTCCCCACCGTCTTCCGTTTTACTTCTAAAACGTTTCCAAGTGTTTAAAAAGGCAAATTGCACAGTACAGACTGAGTAGTTCTCAATTATAATGGAGTTTATCTCTCAAGTGGTAGAGTGTACTGTATAATCTCCACAAAAGACTTAACGCAGTGGAATGAAGAGCTTCGCAAAGCTTGAACAGAGCTACTGTTTAGATGTAAAACAAACACAGCATTTAGAATTGGTCTCTAGTCGCTGCTTAGCTGTTACATCTTGTCACCATTGTTTGTGAGCAGCCAGTCGGATCATGATTACATAATTACTTCTTTTCACTGCGGCATGTCATACGTACAGTTTCATTACGTACCATGAGCAAAGCAAGAACGACTACAGCACAGCTTTAAAATGCCGTGTTGCCTACTGTTTTTGGATTTTGTTCTTGGTTGAAATGATATTTAATTTGCGTGTGTGTATGTGTGTGTGTTCAGCTCGCAGGAAGTCAAACTGTGTGAAGGAGGTGGAGAAACTGCAGGAGAAGAGGGAGAGGAGGCGCATGCAGCAGCAGGAGCTCCGGGAGAAGCGAGCACAGGTGCAGGGTTACAGCTCATCAGAGATGGGTTAATAATCCTGAACATGGTTCTGAACTGATGAGAGATCTTATACGAGTGCTGAAATATCCCCAAGACCACTACAAGTCCCCCTGTCGAGACTTACCACTAAGTCCTTTGAAGGCTCACAACCATACTGGGGTAGACAAATGATGCATTTATTGCCTGAGCAAGTAGAATCCCCAGTGTCCCGCCCATGGCCAAAAGTATGTGGACGTCTGACCACACCCATTTCATCTTATCCTGTTTAAGATTTATTCTGCCCTGTTCTATTCGGAGGAGGCTTTCCAGTAAATTTTGGAGCGTGGCTATGGCAGTTTGTGCTCATTCAGCCACAAGAATATTCCTGAGGTTAGACGAAGATGTTGGGTGAGGAGGCCTGGCACGTAGTCAGCGTTTCAATTCGTCTCAAAGGTATTGACCTCATTTGGGTTGAGGTCGGTGCTCTGTGCAGGCCAGTCAAAGTCTTCTGTACCAACCTTGGCAAACCATTAGGGCTTTTCCACTACCAACGCGGCTGAGTCAGGCTGAGCCGTGCGGGGCTGAGTCGAGCTGAGTGGGGCTGTTGGGGTTGCATTTCGACTACAACCGTGCTGAACCGTGTTGGCTGGAAGTGGGTGGACACATTTGGGTGGAGTTAGCGAAAGTGGGTGGACGTCACATGATGTTAGGCGGCACAAACAGTGACATCAGTGACCTTTTAAGCGGTAGTCTCATGACCCGGATAGTAAACAATAAACTGGCTGGCCTTTCCTCACTTGGGTTGGTCTTCCATCTTCTAGTTTTCTGATCTTCTTTGTCGTAATTCTTCTTCCTCCGGGTTTACGGTGTTTACAGATCCCAGCGTGCTCGCGGGGCGTGTGTGGGCATGTGAGGACACTCCTCCTCACCAATCAGTGCACAGGGGAGTGTCTGCTCACGCCCCTAGCCCCACTCGGCTCGGTTGGGCTCACTTCAGCCCCACTCCAAAACCGTGCGAGTTTTGGGTGCCGAGTAAGGCTGAAGTGAGCTCAGTCGTGCTGCTCTGAGGTAGTCGAAATGCGAGCCGTGTTGGGCTGAAGTGAGCTGAAAAAGGGTAGTGGAAAAGGCCCACATGTCTTCATGGAGCTCACTGTGCGCACAGAGGTATTGTCATGCTGGAACAGATTTGGGTCTTTTTGTTCCAGTGAAGGGAAACGGGTGGGACGGTGGTGCAGTGGTTAGCACTGTCGCCTCACAGCAAGAAGGTTCAGGGTTCGAGCCTCATGGCCGACGGGGGCCTTTCTGTGTGGAGTTTGCATGTTCTCCCCGTGTCTGCGTGGGTTTCCTCCATGTGCTCCGGTTTCTCGGAGATTAGGTAAAATGCCCAGCCAATGGGGTTGTACAAGACAGCGCATACTTGGTGCCAGTCCCAAGCCCGAATAGCTTGAGGAGGGTTTTGTCAGGAAGGGCGTCCAGTGTAAAACCTCTGCCAAATCAGATATGTGGAACAGATCCACTGTGGCGACCCTGAACGTACGGGAGCAGCCGAAAGAAGAAGAAGAGGTTCCAGTTAAGGGAAACCGTAGTGCTGCAGCATACAAAGACATTCTAGATGATTCAGTGCTTCTAACTTTGTGGCAACAATTTGGGGAAGAACCATATATGGGTGTCACGGTCAGGTGTCCACTTATATACTTTTGGCCATATAGCATGTCTGTATATATTAATTAATCCACAGAGTAAAAAATCTTTTGTAGTGCCAGCCAGGTGGAAGAACATTTTTAAAAATCTGACAACATGGGCATAAATTATGACTTTGATAGCAGTTGTTTTATAATATCACCATATGGAAAAGGCATTTCAGATAGAAGTTTAATAGGCAGTTGTATCTCATTTGTAAACTTCATGGCATAAATCGAACACTTTTTGTTTCCGTTTCTGGTTGAGTGTACATCGTGTGCATTCTGGCTGCCGCTTCTCATCGGAGCTTTTTATTTTATTTTCTCTTGTTTTTCTTGTTTGTGTGTTTTTTTTTTTTTGAGTGTTTGTGTGCCGGTTGTGGTGTAGCTCCAGACCCAGTTTTGGGCGTCGGTTCCCTCCAGGCCTTGGTTTGTGGTAGGTGATGCCTGTGCTCCTCATGATGGACTGCAGTGAGCTCGTTGCTCATTTTAACATCGTGGTTGACCAGCACTCTGCATGGTAGTGTTTTTGTGCTCGCTTTGTGGATCCATGGCGTGGTGTTCCAGGTGGTGTTGCCCGGCAGCTGTGCAGGCGGTGTGGGACTTGTTTTCGTGTGCCTTTTGGTGAGACTGTGGCTGCTACGTCATTGGAATGACATCCTGACCTTTATTTGGTGGGCTTTTTTCCCCCCCCTCTCCCTCCCTTTCCTTATCGTAAAGTGACTTTGGGTATTGAGAAAGACGCTATATAAAATTATTATTATTATTATAATAAATCATGTCATGTGTTTTAACGGATGAACGTTTCCTCAGCTGAACTAATGATTCATGTTAAGATTCAGCGTTGCAGTTGAGTCACTACACCTAGAGTCCAAGTCCAAGTCCAGTCTTGAGTCCCCAGTGTTCAAGTCTGAGTCATTTAAAGAAAAATTCAAGTCGAGTCTGAGAACAAGACTCCAACTGCACCATTTGACGGTGGCTGTTGCTGCCTTTATGTGAAAGCGTCTCTGCTGCTGTGTTGGACTAACGTTACTGCTCGACTGCCCCATTTTAGTTAACAGGCTACAGATAAAAAGTTTGTTCATCGCTCAGCAAGCCCTGCCCACTATCAACAGGGCAAATAACATGAGAGAGGGTTAACACTAGCTAGTTCATCAGTTAGCAAGCCCCGCTATCAACGGGGCAATGAACATAGCGTGTCACTTCCCTCTCTGGGTGGAGTCTCGCCAAATGACAACTGAAGTTCGAGGTTGTCCCTGTCGTCTCCTCGATAGTTCTTCTACATATGCATAGCATTCTACATAGCAGTGCATTTTTTTTCCCACTGCACGAGAAGTCTGTATAAGCAAAGCGGACAATCCTAGGGGCTTCTCTCTAGGCATTTTAGCGCCATTAACGTTCACCTGTTCAGGAACAAACTAATGCACGTTCACCTTGCACAAAATTAGTATAAAAATTCTCATCTCATCTCATTATCTCTAGCCGCTTTATCCTGTTCTACAGGGTTGCAGGCAAGCTGGAGCCTATCCCAGCTGACTACGGGCGAAAGGCGGGGTACACCCTGGACAAGTCGCCAGGTCATCACAGGGCTGATACATAGACACAGATAACCATTCACACCTACGGTCAATTTAGAGTCACCAGTTAACCTAACCTGCATGTCTTTGGACTGTGGGGGAAACCGAAGCACCCGGAGGAAACCCACTGGGAGAACATGCAAACTCCACACAGAAAGGCCCTCACCGGCCACGGGGCTTGAACCCAGACCCTCTTGCTGTGAGGCGACAGCGCTAACCACTACACCACCATGCCATCCAGTATAAAAATTAATGTAGATATAAATATCTTATGCCAAATTATTACGGCATGTTACAAAAAAATGAAGGGAAAAAATCCAAGTCCTTGTCTCCAATTTATGAGTCCGAATGCAGTTAATGCATGAGTCCGAGTCATCGGTGTTCAAGTCCAAGTCAAGTCACGAGTCCTTAAAGTTAGGGCACGAGTCGGGCTCAAGTACTACAAGCCTGAAAAGAATAACTGTTTCTTGGCTTTTTTTGCTTCTTTGGCTATGTTTATCTGTATATAACTTGTTCTCTATGTGCCAAGCTTTTTTTTTTTAAATCAATGTTTGAAAATGTTATTCTACAAAATTGAGATTAGCACAGATTGAATGATCATTTGATCATACAAAAATTGAATTCATTGTACTGAATTCTTATAAACAGTTTCATTCTGCAGTGTGTAAAGGAGGCATTAAAATCCATTTATCTTCCACACAGGATATAGATGCATCAACCCCTAATTATGAAATTATGTGCATGATCCGGGACTTCAGAGCCAGTCTGGACTACAGGCCACTGACTACTGCTGATCTGGTAATAATGTCAGGCTTTCACGGTTTTATTTATTATAGAGCACTGCAAAATACCAATTTTATACCATATAATCATGTACTGTGTGTTTTAAATGACCATTTTTCCAGATTGAAGAGCACAGGATATGTGTGTGTGTCCGGGCACGGCCACTGAATAAAAAAGGTAAAAAGAGAATATTTGAAATATTGAAAACTCACTGATTAATGTAGTGTTAACTGTATTGTGTTAACTACTTTTTTTTTTTAAATGGGAGTTCCAATTGTATTCACTGGTACATTTGTAAATCTGTCACAGAGATGAGCTTGAAGGACTTGGATGTCATCACCATCCCCAGTAAAGATGTCGTCATGGTCCATGAACCCAAACAAAAAGTAGACTTAACGAGATACCTCGAGAACCAGACCTTTCGCTTTGATTACGCCTTCGATGATACTGCCACAAACGAAATGGTTTACAGGTCAGACACGAAAAGTGTTGTGTGGAGGAAAGCTGAAAATTCTCAAAGTGTAGTTATTAAAGGAGCTTTTCTGGATCTTTCAGGTTTACCGCCCGGCCGCTCGTCGAGACCATATTCGAGAGGGGGATGGCTACGTGCTTTGCATACGGACAAACAGGAAGCGGTAAAACTCATGTAGGTGTTAGTGTTAATAATATCAGAGGAAGTGGTCTCACTGGAGATTTCCTCCAAAGTCCATTAAAACATCTTAATCTTTTTCTCTCTGTTCTAGACGATGGGTGGAGACTTTTCTGGGAAAAATCAGGATTGCTCAAAAGGGATCTATGCACTGGCAGGTATAGATCAGAACTTTGGCTGAGAGTAGTAACTCGCCGTTTGAGATAATAATAATTTACCTTAAATCCTTTGCAGCACGGGATGTTTTTCTCATGCTAAAGAAGCCAAACTACAAGAAGTTAGACCTCCAAGTTTACGCCACGTTCTTTGAAATTTACAGTGGAAAGGTAAATAGCACCGTACCTCTTAATTCATCTAAAGTCATATTTCGGTACATTTTATAAAGGCCTAAGCCTGACCTGGCTTTGAAGGAGTCTTGAAATGTGTGTGCGCACGCGCATGTGTGCAGGTGTTTGACCTGCTGAACAGAAAGGCGAAGCTGCGAGTTCTGGAGGACGGCAAGCAGCAGGTGCAGGTTGTAGGACTGCAGGAACGAGAGGTTCATTGCACTGAGGACGTCCTCAAACTCATAGAAGTGGGAAATAGCTGCAGGTGATAAAGACGTGAATGACACATTGTACTTTTTTAACCATTTACAGTTATATTTATGTACATGAAGTTGTTACTATAGAAACACTAATGTCATCTCATCTCATTATCTCTAGCCGCTTTATCCTGTTCTACAGGGTCGCAGGCAAGCTGGAGCCTATCCCAGCTGACTACGGGCGAAAGGCGGGGTACACCCTGGACAAGTCGCCAGGTCATCACAGGGCTGACACATAGACACAGACAACCATTCACACTCACATTCACACCTACGCTCAATTTAGAGTCACCAGTTAACCTAACCTGCATGTCTTTGGACTGTGGGGGAAACCGGAGCACCCGGAGGAAACCCACGTGGACACGGGGAGAACGTGCAAACTCCGCACAGAAAGGCTCTCGCCGGCCATGGGGCTCGAACCCGGACCTTCTTGCTGTGAGGCGACAGCGCTAACCACTACACCACTGTGCCGCCCCACACTAATGTTTTTGAGTAAACTTATTAACTCCTGTGGGTATTTTCTGGCACTCTAATGATTTTGGCATGCACTGATTTTGTCAATTTCAACAAATCTAAGCAGTATTTTCAGTCATATTACTTTTTGTATTCAGCACAAGTTCAGCTACAATAATATCTCTGTAGCATATATGCGTTGATTGTACTTTTTAAAAGAGAACTGAAGTCATTTTTAAACTTGCCTTATTTCTTAATTAACGTGTTATTCAATTACGTTTTCGGTTTTAGTAACCTTATATCGTGACGAATTGACAACTAATTGCAATTAAATATTAGACTTATCGGCCTGTTTGGTTTTTAGCCGTGTTGAATTTAGTTCGTTTGGTCCACGGCAGGCGTCGCTTATCCGCGCGATCTTCACAAGACTTGTGCGAGACTTCGAAATGTGAAATGTCAGCCAGGTGTCAGTGCCTCCATTTTGAAAACTGTTTTCCAAACGAAGTATTGCACAAAAACGAGTTTGAATGACGATTACTTCTACTTTTTTTCAAACTTTCCTGATTGCTATCAAAACAAACAAAACTTCCGGCTTGATTACGTCAGCGTTCGAAAGAGGGCGCGTGCATCTTTTGACAACGTTGGCAGATGTTGGCCGCTTTGATTTCCACTGTACGTTTTACTTCCGTCCTACGATGTCTCGCACAGGTCTCAACAAATCTCATTTAGGGCCGTTGCTTTGACATATGGACTGTTATATTACAGAGCATATTTCAAACATTCATAACTTGCTATAGCAGCGACAAAATAGCGATCAAAAATGCATTCCTATATTTAATAAAATTAGAGAAATAGAATTTTGATGTTAAAAAATTTGCCTTCAGTTCTCCTTTAAAAAATACCAGATAAATGAAATGTTGTAAAAAGCAGCTTTAGAACTGTGTTGGAATGTGTGAAAAAAACATGAGCTTACCCATTGTGTCAAACCGTTTTGGTCACTTGAGGCGATTCTGTTCAGTCTTGGGAATGTATCAAGCACAAAAACTTAAATCTGCTCCATTGATTTGAACAGTTAACTGGCCATCAAAAAAAGGATGTCCTGTTGTTTTGGGATAAAGGGCTGGCAGTGGGAGGGGTATTCAATGAGAAGAGTAAAAATTTCCATTCAATGGGAAGAGTGAAAACCCCTCCCACTGCCAACTCCTATGGTAATTCCATCAGGTCAAGTCACAATGGGTAAGGTCATGGGTTTTTTTTCCACACGTTCCAACACAGTTCTGAAACTACTTTTTACATTCTCATTTATCTGGTATTGGATTTTATTTTGGTATTTGACTCTATTCAGTGTGTCTTGAAATTAAGTCTTGTACTATTTTACTCAGCTCCTCGGGAAGAACACCGGTGTTCTTCCCGAGGAGCTGGCCGAGGTGTCTGGGGAAAGGGAAGTTTGGGCTTCCATGCTTAGACTGCTGCCTCCGTGACCCGGCCCCAGATAAAGCGGAAGAAGACGAGACTATTTTACTCAGTTCAGAGCCACAATCAACTCTTTTACACAATTACTCTGTAATTTTACTCCAACTCCAAATTTTACACTCTAAACTCAAGCAAAATTAACTATTTTCGAGGAAAATACTTTTAACTCTGGAAAAATTGCTCAGTCGTTTTTCCTGTGTATGCAGTACAGCGCACACATATCAACCGATCTGCTCATAAGATCTAGAAGAAATAGTTAAACTTACTGGACCTGATGTTTGGCTGGATTGAGTCGAAGTTTAAAAAAAAAAAAGGCACTGATCATCAGTGTCGCAGTTCTAAAGATTGAATTGAATCGCTGTCTTCAATCGTGAACTGAATCGCAGTCTTGAATCATCCGAAGCGCATAAAATCCGCGTGCTATCTCGCAACAAGTTTTATCTCCAAATAGCCTAAACTATGGCCAAGTTTACATTAGACCGTATCTGTCTCGTTTTCTTCGCGGATGCACTGTCCGTTCACATTAAACCGCCTGGAAACGGGAATCCGCCAGGGCCGACGTATTCAACCCAGTTCGTGTCTGGTCCGGTGCTGTGTAAACATTGAGGATACGCAGATGCGCTGTGCTGAGCTCTAGCTGACGTCGTCATTGGACAACGTCACTGTGACATCCACCTTCCTGATTCGCTGGCGTTGGTCATGTGACGCGACTGCTGAAAAACGGCGCGGACTTCCGCCTTGTATCACCTTTCATTAAAGAGTATAAAAGTATGAAAATACTGCAAATACTGATGCAAATACTGCCCATTGTGTAGTTATGATTGTCTTTAGGCTTGCCATCCTTCCACTTGCAAGTGGTAAGTGACTTGCGCGTGCCCGATATGCACTGGGATCACACACACAGCGGCTCAGTCCCGAATCACTGCTCGTGCGCTTCACTCGCGCGCTCTGTGAGCTGCGCAGGGCCCGGGAGTGCGCACCCTCCAGAGGGCACTCGCTGTTCAGGGCGGAGTGATTTGGAGCACAGGATGCCTGCGGAGCCGAGCCGCTGAGGAGAAATTTACACATTTCAACTTGCGTGCCGTCTAATTAGTCATGTGATTAGCGTATCCGTGTATTGGCGTTGCTGTGTGCACGCGAATCGTGTATTGGCGTTGCTGTGTGCACGCTAATCGTTTTTAAAAACGTTAATCTGATGATCCGCTGATACGGTCTAATGTAAACCCCACATAAGGCTGACAGATTTTATCCTGTTTACGGTGGGTGTTCCCACGCCAAAAGAGAAACAAATTGAAACCGAAAGAGTGAAAGTAATTATGCCGTTACCATGTGAATAGCCCTTTTTTTTGTAATGAATGTATAAGTGGGCGCTCAGTGCTCCGACTCCGGTCTGTCTGAGTAAGGTGACGAGTTTTGTGTTTCATCTAATTTAAGTAATTTAAAAAAATATAATATTTGGCAGTGGATGCATAGGAAAGTGTAAAGTTTCTGTTAATGTTTATCATGCTTGTATGATTTAAATCTCGTGAAGATATTTATCTAAATACATGACCTACTCATTCTAAACCTGCCGAGCTTCACTGGAGAAGCTCTAGACCCCAGAGGGTTAATATAAAGATTTGAATTACAGTGGAATTACTGTCACTCCAACTGTTCTAGAAAATGAATCACCTTCTGAGCAGTCAGATTAGAGAATTCAGCAGTGCTATGCTGAAACATAGATTATCACCTGCAGTGTTGATCATTATAATTTGGGTTTTAATTTAGTGGGTACTTTGCTTCTTACTGCAGGACATCTGGACAGACTTCAGCCAATGCACACTCCTCTCGCAGCCATGCCGTTTTCCAGATCATTCTGCGGAGGAGAGGCAAAATGCACGGCAAATTCTCCCTCATAGATTTGGCTGGCAACGAGCGTGGGGCCGACACGTCCAGCGCCGACCGCCAGACTCGCCTCGAAGGGGCCGAGATCAATAAAAGCTTACTGGCTCTGAAGGTTGGCCTACTCTCACTTTTTCACATACAATTGTGCTCATAAGTTTACATACCCTGGCAGAATCTATGATTCTTTGACCATTTTTCAGAGAATATGAATGATAACACAAAAACATATTTTCCGCTCATGCTTAGTGGTTGGGTGAAACCATTTATTGTCAAACGACTGTGTTTTCTCTTTTTAAAATCATAATGACAACAGAAACTACCCAAATGACCCTGATCAAAAGTTCTCATACCCTGGTGATTTTGGCCTGATAACATGCACAGAAGTTGACGCAAATGGGTTTGAATGGCTACTAAAGGTAACGTCCTCACCTGTGATCTGTTTGCTTGTAATCAGTGTGTGTGCATAAAAGCTGAGTGAGTTTCTGGGATCCAGACAGACTCCTGCATCTTTCATCCAACCACTGACGTTTCTGGATTCTGAGTCATGGGGAAAGCAAAAAATTGTCAACGGATCTACGGGAAAAGGTAGCTGAACTGTATAAAACAGGAAAGGGATACAAAAAGATATCCACGGAATTGACGATGCCAGTCAGCAGTGTTCAAACTGTGATTAACAAATGGAAAATCAGGGGCTCTGTTAAAACCAAACCACGGTCAGGTAGACCAACAAAAATTTACGCCAAACAGCACAGAGACAAGCCTCAAAACTTCTGGAACAAGGTAATTTGGAGTGATGAGACCAAAATTGAACTTTTTGGCCACAACCATAAACGTTACGTTTGGAGAGGTGTCAACAAGGCCTATGATGAAAGGAACAACATTCCTACTGTAAAGCACGGAGGTGGATCGCTGATGTTTTGCGGATGTGTGAGCTACAAAGGCACAGGAAACTTGGTCACAGTTGAAGGAAAGATGAATGCAGCACGTTATCAGCCAATACTGGAGGCAAATTTGCACTCATCAGCCCGGAAGCTGCACATGGGACGTACTTGGACGTTCCAACATGACAACGATCCAAAACACAAGGCCAAGTCGACCTGTCATTGTCTACAGCAGAACAAAGTGAAGGTTCTGGAGTGGCCATCTCAGTCTCCTGACCTCAATATCATTGAGCCACTCTGGGGAGATCTCAAATGCGCAGTTCATGCAAGACAGCCCAGGAATTTACAGGAACTGGAGGCTTTTTGCCAAGAAGAATGGGCAGCTTTACCATCTGAGAAAATAAAGAGCCTCATCCACAACTACCACAAAAGACTTCAGGCTGTCATTGATGTTAGAGGGGGCAATACACGGTATTAAGAACTGGGGTATGTAAACTTTTGATCAGGGTCATTTGGATGTTTTTTGTTGTCATTATGATTTAAAAATAGAAAACACAGTTGTTTATCAATAAATGGCTTCACCCAACCACTAACCGTGAGTGGGGAAAAAAGTTTTTGTGTTATCATTCATATTCTCTGAAAAAAGGCCAAGAAAGCAAAAATTCTGCCAGGGTATGTAAACTTATAAGCACAACTGTATACACACTTTATTTTTCTAGAAGTTACCTCAGTATTTGATTTCTGTGCTAACAGAGTAAACTTTGTGCTTGGTAGGAGTGCATCAGAGCCTTGGGTCGGAACAAACCTCACACTCCATTCCGAGCCAGTAAACTCACGCAGGTTCTGCGAGACTCCTTTATTGGCGAGAACTCCCGAACGTGCATGGTGAGACGATCAGCAGCTCTAATCATGTGTCCGTGTAGTTTAACCAGAGTACGTTTTAACCACCATTTCATGTCTTCTGTCGTTATTTGCTAATTTCACCAGAACGGATTGAATTCTGCGTGTAGCGTAGGTGTTCAGCTCTACTCATAAAGACGACCCTGTTGTCCACTTTACCAAAATATTAACCTGCAATATTTGAGTATGTGCATTGTGAGTGAGTGAGTGAGCTTTGTGAATTGCTACATTGATATTCAACTAATTATATTTATGTTCATAATAATATGGTAGCTGAATGGTAGCCATTGTTTATAATAATGTGGGTGGTTGTACTATTGAAACTATCACAATGCCAGACCCAAAACACTTACATGAGTAACTTAACACTGAGCTTAATTGTAGCACAAAGGCATCTGGAGGGGGAAAAAAATAAAAGCATTCTCATGGTGTCTACGGAGCTCCTGTTTAATCAGCTTCTCATTCTTCAGGAATACGTTACCGTAATCTTCTTCCCAACATGAAACCACTGGTGTAAGTCAGTGCAATGATTAAGGGATTGTTAGTGGTGATGATGTGAATCTGTTCTGCTTGCAGATTGCCACCATCTCTCCCGGCATGGCTTCTTGTGAAAACACCTTGAATACACTGAGATACGCCAACAGGTTTGTAAAGCCCGTCTCCCCCCCCGTTTGTTTGTAGCATTACAGGTGTATACTGAAATGTGTTTTTATAGGCTAATCTTTTTATGTGTATGGAGAATTGTCTAAGCCAGAATTGTTTTAGAATTGGCTTTGGTTAAAGGTGCATGAGTCAAGATTAGATCTCCTAGCTGTTAAGTAGGTGAGGTGCAGCCCACCTTTCTTTCTCACCCGTGTCCACAAAGCAACACCCTCTTGGTAGGCTGAGCATTACCAAGGATTGTCATCATTTCACGATAAGTTAATGAGATAAACTGGTTTTATGGGTCTGGCCATTTACAACCCCGATTCCAAAAAAGTTGGGACGCTGTGTGAACTGTAAATAAAAACCGAATGCACTAATTTGCAAATCATAGAATCCCTATATTTCATTGAAAAGAGTACAAAGACAACATATCTGATGTTGAAACTGAGATTTTTTTTTTTTGAAAAATATATATTCTCACTTTTTGAATTTGATATGAGCAGCACATTTCAAAAAAAATTGGGACAGGAGCATGTTTACCATTGTGTTGCGTCACCTCTACTTTTATCAACACACTAAACGTTTGGGAACTGAGCAGACCCATTGCTGTAGTTATGAAAGAGAAATGTTTTCCTATTCTTGCCTGAAATACAATTTCAGTTGCTTAACAGTTCAGGGTCTCCTTTTTCGTATTTTGCATTTCATAATGCACCAAATGTTTTAAATGGGAGAAAGGTCTGGACTGCAGGCAGGCCAGTTTAGCACCCGGACTCCTTTTACTACAGTGCCATGCAGTTTTAATATGTGCAGAAAGTGGTTTGGCATTGTCTTGCTGAAAGAAGGAAGGCCTTCCCTGAAAAAGATTTTGTCTGGATGGCAGCATGTTGCTCTGAAACGTGTATATATCATTCAGCATTAATGATGCCTTCCCAGATGTACAAGCTACCCATGTCATGTGCACTAATGCACCCTCATACCATCACACAATGCTGGCTTTCGAACTGTGCAATGATAACAAGCCGGATGGTCCCTCTCCTCTTTAGCCTGGAGGACGTAGTGTCCATGATTTCTAAAAAGAATTTCTACTTTTGATTCGGCAGACCTCGGGACAATTTTCCACTTCGCCTCAGTCCATCGTAAAAGAGCTCGGGCCCAGAGAAGGTGGCGGTGTTTCTGGATATTGTTTATATCTGGTTCTAACTTGAATTTGTGGATGCAGTAATGAACTGTTTTCACTGACGATGGTTTTCTGAAGTGTTCCTGAGCCCATACAGTGATTTCCACTACAGACACGTGTCTGCTTTTAACGCAGTGTCTCCTGAGGGCCTGAAGATCACAGGCATCCAGTGTCAGTTTTCAGACTTGTCTCTTGCATACAGAGATTTCTCCAGATTCTCTGAATCTTTTAATGATGATATGCCCCACAGATGATATGATCCCCAAATTCTTTGCAATTTTACATTGAGGAACGTTATCCTTAAATTGTTGCACTGTCTGCACACACAGTCTTTCACAGAGCGGTGAACCCCGCCCCATCTTTACTTCTGAGAGACTCCACCTCTCTGGGATGCTCCTTTTATACCAAATGATGTTACTCACCTGTTGCCAGTTAACCAAATTAGCGAGACCGACCCAAATGACTAGAATTTAGCCCCTAACTGAAGCTACTTCAGTCCAAGTGAATCACCCTTAAATTAATCTGTAGTGTTCCTCCACAAAGCAGGCCATTCAACTAAATGAATGTAGCAGACGCATGATTCCTCAAATGCAACACTTTATTAAGAATTCGTTTCAATATCTCATCTCAATCTCATCTCATTATCTGTAGCCGCTTTATCCTGTTCTACAGGGTCGCAGGCAAGCTGGAGCCTATCCCAGCTGACTGTGGGTGAGAGGCGGGGTACACCCTGGACAAGTCGCCAGGTCATCACAGGGCTGACACATAGACACAGACAACCATTCACACTCACATTCACACCTACGCTCAATTTAGAGTCACCAGTTAACCTAACCTGCATGTCTTGGGACTGTGGGGGAAACCGGAGCACCCGGAGGAAACCCACGCAGACACGGGGAGAACATGCAAACTCCGCACAGAAAGGCCCTTGCCGGCCACAGGGCTCGAACCCAGACCTTGCTGTGAGGTGACAGCGCTAACCACTACACCACCATGCCGCCCTATTTCAATATAAAAATATATTTAAAACATGCAACTGTAACTACAGTATAACTTGTATGAATTGGGCCTCAAGAAGCAGCAGTGTAGCAATGCGACATCCCGGTAGGCTCAGTCCCCCTAACCCCACAAACCAAACAAATAATCACAGCACTCTACAGCAAAAGCCAAATAAAAAAAAAAATACAAACCCAAATAATAAATGCACACTCAATAAGACCTGTTACAAGAGACACCCAAATGAAAATAACCCATAGCCAATAAAAAAAACAAGATATGCATGTAAGCCAGTACAGTTGCCTCCCCGTTAGATGTAATTACCCAAGCCAGTACTGAGAGGTTACAGTGCAATATAAAATAAATAAATTAATTAAAAAACCCCCACAAATTATCCAAAATCAAAATGGACTTATCGGACAATACAAACAAACAGACACACAGACAAACAAACCAACACTCAAGCACAGCACAGTTAATGCAAAACACAGAGAACACCATTCACCCTCACACAAGTAGGAGACACGTCACCACGCACGCACAACGTAGACACCAAACATACCACAAGCACACCAAGCCGCCATACAATGGCCCACAGGAAAAGTGGAGAGCAGCGGCCTTAGATTAAGACCCATAAAGGTAGTTTAGAAACGTTAAGCCGAGTAGCAGAAGATGGCAGTAGAAAGCAGCAACCGCATGCAGCATATGTAGCAAGCCGAATCGAAACAGCAAAGCAGCAGCCAACAAGTTTCTGTGGCGGTGCGTTTTGAGCTTATGACCAGGAAGCACTCTAGTCGTCCAACACAGCCTCGAACTCGAAAATATTAACCCCAAATCTCAAGGTCCACTTTCAAGCGTAGGAGCCCTTGACGAACATCCAGCATACCTGGACAAACACAGCCAGCCTACCCGTCTCCACACAAACGTGAGCTGCAATCACGACACCTGTGCCTTAAAAAGGCCAACTGCACTGATGGCTAAATTAATGCCACGCCCCCGTTCTCACCTCCATTGCACGTCGTCCTACCACATTAGTTTTACACAACCTTTTTCAGTCTTTTGTTGCCCCGTCCCAACTTTTCTGTAACGTGTTGTTGATATCCGATTCAAAAGGAGCTTCTTTTTTTTTCCCCCTCAGTTTCAACAGTTTGATATGTTGCCTTTGTATTATTTTCAATGAAATCTAGGGTTTCCATAATTTGCAGATCTTCACGTTCTGTTTTAATTTGTTTTCCAGTGTCCTAACTTTTTTGGAGTTGTGCTTGTATTTACTTACTTACTTAGGCCCTTGGCTCCCTGCGGAGCATAGGCCACGGACAACCTCTCATTGGTTTCAGTTGTCCGTGCTTTGGTAACAATGAATTGAACTGGGTGGGTTGTTAGCCCATCGCAGTAGGTGTTTTCTAGAGTTTTCCTTCTCTGAGCCATTGCCTCGTTGGCCTGGATCCGCGAGGAACTAGTTTCCAGGGTGTACCACTAGGAGGTGAGGTTGGCTGGGATGCCCTACGGTTCATCGGCAGGCTACTTGATTTCACTCTTCGCCCAGTATAAACTAGGCTAGCCGACCCTCACAGCACTGGCTGTACTGCAAGGCGCATGGACACCCCTTACACCCCGAGTTGTGGTTGTACTAGTGATAAATGTCCCCATCATTCAGGTGGTTTTTTTTTTTTTTTAAGAACAGTGTGTATTTTCGCGGACAGTAAAAGTATCAGCACAGCGAGGGTGCTAACTGGATTCTGAGCAGACTGAGACGATGGGTGTCTACCGTATAAAAGACTGATAAGGAGGCCCATATAAACCGAGATGAGCAGTCTGGCCCTAGCCGCAGTTCTCCAAATGAATTTGGAGATGATGCCATTGCTTAAACTTTTTTTTTTTTAATTGTGTTCTATACATTTTCAAGGTTACTTGTACTAGTAAGAAATACAGATTTGACTATTGCTCCTTTTAATTTGCTCACACAAGTATGTTCTTGGTGGATGCTTAGGTGCTTGGTCAGGCAGGTTATTATACACAAAGCACACAACTGGGTGTCTGATTTATTCCAGCTGTTTCTTTTCTACACTTTGGACTTTATGCTGTCAGTGTTTTAAGGAGATCTCTAGACAAGGCATCTGCCAATGGGATTTTTATATCCTAGTGTAGTTTAAAACCTCACAGGACTGATTTTATCCTTAGTGGCAGCGAATGCAGGATTCACAACTATACGCTGCCAGTTAAAATTTTTGAATATGTAGTTTTTATTACATTTGATCTATTGCTATTGAAAATTAAATGAGGGATACAAGGATGTCATCAAATTTGTAAATCTTTGTATTTAAGGACTTAGTAATTGTCTATCACTTACATACTCCGTTTTGGCTCTGTACCCGTGCTTTATTAAAGGCAAGTGCAGTTACTGTAAGAATAGATTTCTATTAATATCAGTTGGAACAAATATAATGTGTTGCGTCCTGCGAGTGCCCACTTAGAGTGATCCAGATCAGCCATTTATAGTTACACTTAGATTATTTCCCTCAGCATTTCTCAGTTCACTCATGCTTACTGTATGTCTAACTTGGAGTTCTATATTATTTAACTCGGATCTGTTTCTTGATATTTAACCAAAAAATCTTAATCCAGGGTGTTCAGGTTTTGACTGACGGTGCCTCATCACTTTTAGCAGACTGTTTGATGTGAGCCTTGTAGTCTCTCGTTAGCTAGCTAAACCCAGTATAGCGATCTACGCTTCCATATTAAAACCAGCGGCAGCCGTGTAACAATTCACGCAATTCACAATTTGAGTTTTTCCCACAATATTTTTGAAAAAATATTAAATGAAGAAAAATTTATTGCTAAAAAATGCAACATTTTTTTATTTTGCTATTCTTTTGTCAACTTAAATATTCCTTATGTTAAATAAAAACCCTTTTGTTTCATTTTCTTATATATAAAACATTAACTAAAATATTCCTTTTGTTAAAAATGAAAAAAGTTAAAGTCCTTTTTTCAGTACACTTTTAGGAACATTTTGTACTGTCTGCATTTTTTTTTCCTCTTTAGCTTTCAGCAGTCTGTTTAAAATAAAGCAAGCTGCGATTTCTTGTTAAATCTGTAAAGTTAATCTCACAACAGCTGTTTCTCATTTTAGATCTGCGTTTTTGTGTGTTCACAGCATAAGAGCTGTGTTACTTCCACCTAGGGTGAAGTCACACATATTCCAGCTAGTGTACGTTATAGCACCCTTTGCAGTACAATCACAGCTATGAAAAACTAAGGAATTACACAGCCGTTTTTATCCCCCACTGGCTGAAAGGCCGGAATGTCGTGGGGATGTCTGTCCGTCCCGGGAAGCTTCTGAAATCAACTCCTCTCACAATTTTTTGGGGAATTTCACGAAACTTGACAGAATTCTTTGTTATATGTCAGTAATACGCACACTGCAATTTCGTTCAATTCAGTCGCATTTTACCAGAGTTATGGCACGGTTGCCAGCGGGGGATATTGTGCTCTCAGAGCACTCTTTATTTAAAAATTTCACCGTTTCGAATCCTCGTAAATTTGTATCATGATTTATCGTCGCGCAATTTATTATTTCATGCTTAATCAATGATAAAGTGAAGAGATAATGACGTGTCCACTATAATATTGTGCATATTGAATAACCAGTTATCAGCACTTCTACAGTGTCCTCTCTCTCTCTCTCTCTCTCTCTCTCTCTGTCTGTCCCTCTGTCAGAGTGAAGGAGTTTGGGATAAGCCCCTCAGACATCCCCTTCTCTCAGGGGGGGAGCGGCCGCTCTGAACTCTCTCCTACCTTCGAGTACGATGACTTTGCTTCCTCACCCAGCAGGTCTTTTTCTTTTCCCAACGTCACGCTTCTTTAACCGCTCCTCCGCCAACTTGCTTTCTGTTCACATCAACTGTATTTAATGAGTTGCTTTCATTTCAGCGTGGCGCTGCTTTCTGTGCTTTTATTTTTGTGTTCCTTTTTTATTAACCTGTTGATTTTAATGTCATTTAACCCCGTTCTCTCTCACCAGTCTGTGTTGTCGTCCTGCATCTGGGCATGTTTGAGCCATTTTAGTTCAAATGCTGGTGTTGATTCTCATGCTTGAGCATTATGTGGTTAATGGAAACATCATGGCCTTTTTTGCGCTGTGTGAATGACTGAGGGTCGATGGTCCTTTTCATATGGTTTGCTTCATTACCTGGCCATGAGTAATGTCATGAACATCTCGATCTTTTAATGATGTGTGTGTATAGAGTAAAGGAGCTTACTGTCGACCCGGCTGCAGTGATGGAAAGCAGAACAGGAGGCCATCAAGTGAGCCAGCTGGACGTGTTGGAGCCGCAGTGGGGAGTGGGCAGCTCTCCTCAGAGAGATGATCTCAAACTGCTGTGTGAACAGAATGTAAGAAAAACGCAGGCATTGAGAGCACCTCTGTTTAACATAAACATCTGTTCAGATAAACGCACACCACGCCATTTAGTGTTCCTCATGGCTTGCATTAACACTGAGTTTTGGGATATCACAGTATTTTGCGTTAAGCGTTCTCTCCTACTGCTTGGCAGTTTATAACTGCGATCCACCACGGTGCAAATGCACCCGCCTTTTAAAGGGAATGGGAGATGACACTGATTGGTTTATTGTATGTGAAACCCAAAGCATACCCATGATTTAATTAAGAGCCTAACTACACCGGTGGCGGCACGGTGGTGTAGTGGTTAGCACTGTCGCCTCACAGCAAGGTTCTGGGTTCGAGCCCAGGGGCCAGCGAGGGCCTTTCTGTGCGGAGTTTGCATGTTGTCCGCGTGGGTTTCCTCCGGGTGCTCCGGTTTCCCCCACAGTCCAAAGACGTGGAGGTTAGGTTAACTGGTGACTCTAAATTGACCGTAGGTGTGAATGGTTGTGTGTCAGCCCTGTGGTGATCTGGTGACTTGTCCAGGGTGTACCCTGCCTCTCGCCCATAGTCAGCTGGGATAGGCTCCAGCTCACCCTGCACAGGATAAACGGTTACGGATGGACTAATTACACCCCTTTTTTAAACCTTTTTTTTTTTTTCTGTGAATTTGGACACGCTGGAAATGAACTTGTGTTGTGTGCTTAGTTAAAACCCTATAGGTCTCAGGGGAGACCTGAAAAATACAAGCAGCACCTTTTAAAGGCCATATACCACTGCAGTGGCAGTTTTTATTGTTGTAAATTTATTTTATTGTATTATAGTGTATGATGACATATTTTTCAAGGACGTTTTCAGATTTCGTTATGTTCAGTCATCACGTCTAAATGTGTGTGTAATCCAGAGATGCCAATCACTACGATTCGTGCGTAGTCACTGTGTTTTTGACAGTAGCACTACGACTGTAGGCTACGACCGTCTATTCAGTTTATATGGGATTCATACGATTTTAGCATGGATGCGGTTCGAAACGCGCGAATCTATAAGGGTTCATGATATTTTGCCGGTGTTCGGTACATTTGAGGCCAATTATCGCTTGATAATTCAATATTTTGACTGTATTTATGGTCAAAGTTTGCTTCGATGGGCGCCGCCATCTTTGTTGACAAGCGTTCTGCGCATGCGCGAATTAATTATCGATGCCGCGATGGAATGTCGAGCAGCTCATGTCACTAGGTATTGAGGGGCTGTCGGGGGGTTGTAACCTCACAAACTATCGCTCAGAACATGAAATCAGGGTTGTCATCCGCCCTAAACACCATGTTCCGAATATGCAATGAATATTTCACGATATATTCACAAAAAGAAACGAAACAGTTAAATTTCCTTGGGAAATGAATGAACACTCAACCCCGTTTTGTTGAAACTGTAGACTCGTCCGTCTGCTATCTTTCAAGGTCAGTGGGAATAATAAGGAAATAGACATGTTCCAGTACAACTATTTGAGTATTGCTAATTGAGTGTTCCAGCATATTCTCTATAAACATTGATGGGATGTAGTAAAGTTAAGAAAATAATATTCACTGTTTGAAAGTTGATTGTATACAAATTACCAGAGGAGTCTTTACTTTGTGTGAATGTGGTGAGTTATGAGTATCACTCATGAGAAAATCATGAGTGATTTGTGGTTTGGTTTTATTTTTCAGATAATTGAAAAAAAAAAACCCCAAATCAGCAATTTTCTTCCCCTAAAACCAACATGTCCCAGTTCATTTTAGTCACCTGTATTCACTCAGAACGGCCCTAAAAAAGCACCAATTTCCAAAATTTTATCGGGGGGCTTACAGCACCCCCCGAACCCCCAGCTGGATTGGACTCGCTAGGTGCCCTGTGGGCGCTCCGCTCGTATGTATCTGTCACTACACATTGATTTCACAAAAGGTTGGCGTCTCTGGTAATGTAATATATACACAAAGCCTTTTACTAAAAGTACTTCCAGGCTCTTATGATGAAATGGGGAATATGAGGATGGAGGATGTGCCGAGTGTATAATTATAGTGAGTGTATATGAAATGAATGTATGTGTGCATGTAGGAAGAGGAGGTCTCTCCTCAGCTTTTCACCTTCCACGAGGCCGTGTCCCAGCTAGTTGAGATGGAGGAGCAGGTTCTGGAGGACCACAGAGCTGTATTTCAGGTACAGCATGAGTGTTGTTGGTGCTTCCTTCATCCGCAAAACACGAGCGGATAAAATAACTCGTCCTCTTGCATCCGATCAGTATAAACTGTCGCATGTGGATATATGTACAGGTTGTATACTACTACTACTACTACTACTACTTCCATGCTTTGTATTCCACTGCAGGAGTCCATACGCTGGCTGGAAGATGAGAAGGTTCTCATAGAGATGACCGAGGAAGTGGACTATGACGTGGACTCGTACGCAACCCAGCTCGAGCAGATTTTGGATCAAAAGATTGAAATCTTAACAGAGCTCCGAGGTAAATAAATACTGGATCGTTCATAATGAACTTTGTAATGTGGTCCCGAGCTCCAGTCGTATTTCTGCTTGTTTTTCTGTTAAGGTTTTTGTCTTCTTAGCTGGACTGTGTAAATGAAGCAGGATTGAGATTGAAGGTTTAACCTGAATTTATGGTTATCATACGTGTTTTGACACTCGTGAGCTTTAACCCGTTTTTTTTCGATCGTCCTGTTTAGTCCGTATTTGTAGCAAGAGAAGTCATTGCTCTGATGAGAGAAGCTCAACAGTAGCTCTGTGGTTTCTATTTCTCAATCCTGATTGGTCAGAAGGTGTCACTGATTAAAGTGTGTCTCCCTCCCGTTGAAACTTTCTGTGTTGAAAAAGACTCGTATATTGACGCCATTAAACGAATAAATACCTTCAAATGGTGTGTATATATATTCCAAAATAAGGAAAATGAAAGTTTTTGGACCCCCCCCCCCAAAAAGGCGCAGTGATAGGCCTACGAACGATCGCGAAAAAATGAGGTCACAACCCGAGGTCACGTGATCGATCTGACCTCGATATATAAAAGACTTACCATTGCTCTTCGTTTGTTTGTTGTTGTTGTTTTGTCTTCTATATATCTTTGGGTCTTCTGCTTGTCGCTATCGATGTTGAAAACAATATGGCTACACGCACATGTTTGTTTATCGGCAGATAGTGACCTGGATCTTTACTAGGTCGGAAATGAGTGATTCGGCGCTATAGTACTACGCGGGCAAAAAGTAATCCCTTTATTCGAAAATTATTTTTTATTTCTAGTCGTTTATTTACACTCACATTTGATCATTTGTGATAATTTTCATACAAAAGAAAATAGACGAAGTTTCAACGAGCGGGAGACTCGCTTTAATCTTCTGTAATATGTGTTCGTTCGAATACATCGTTTCTGTAGTAACAGCTCATTCACAGGGACTTGCTGCTCAGTATAAAGTCAATAAAAAAAAATGTGTAACTATAAATATGATTAATGTTAACATTTTAGGAAGGAGTTTCCAGCGTCAGTGCTTTGTAACAGTTAGTTATAGCTGTAACTTTAGGTTTTCCACCATGAGAGAGTCTTCAGGACAGACGACTGTGTACTTTCCGGTTTCTTTTTAGCACAAGAAGTTAGTTTGGTATATTAACTTCAAATGGGGGGCTGATAAGGGAATGAATGTTTTATAGCTGCTGTAAGGCAAGTCATAAAGGGAACTAATTTATTTCACAGACGTTCCACCACATAACGTGTAACTATAAAACTATAAATAGTAAACCATGTTCTTTTAGAAATTAAAAAAAAAAAGTTCTCTGGTATAAGAAGAAGAAAACATTTGGCATGGAAAATACTCTGGGGTCCAACTTTGCATTGGGTCGTTACAGTGCGCAGTTGTTGGATTATTTTCCTAGAACAGCACACCCTGTTGTGTTTTATTCCTTTTCCACTTCATTATATAGAATATAGAAACGGGTTCTGTCCGTATGTCCGGTCACGTCTTCGTTTCTGGGCCATATCTTTAAAACTACTGAAGATATCTTCTTGAAACTTTGTATACGTATCAATCAACATATGAACTGGTGCCTTTTTATTATTTTGGATTTTTTTTTGTGGAAAAAAAAAAGTATTTTTCAAATTTTTACATAGAAACTAAGTCAAAATCTATTTTCTAAGAGCAATGTTTGTTTCCGGCGCATATATCCAAAACTATTCATGATACGGATTTGAAACTTGGTATACATGTTAACAAGGTGATGTAGACGTGCCTTTTCGTACTAAGACATTTGAGAAATGTTAATTTTTCATGTTTCCATGGAAACAATTTCAGACTTAGTCTCTCAGGTTAGTCCTCGGGGTCGGTTTTGTTTCCGGAGCAGAACTTGAAAACTATGAGTGGTACGGTCTTGAAAGTTGGTATATGTGTTGATTAAGTAATCTATATGTGCTTTTTGATACTAAAAAATGTGAGAAATTTTAATTTTTTGCTCACTTGGACCAAAGGTCTGGTGGGCTCATGCCATGATCTGCTGAGGTAGGGCTGGTTTCCTGCAGCAGAACTTGAAAAATGTGACAAATAATATCTTGAAACTTGGTATATAGGGCAGGGGATATAGAGGACTCTGCCTCCTTGTTAAATCCACATCAGACATCACTTCATAGCTGTGACTGGAGTCCTGTTCCTCCAAAAGACCAGAAAGCTGGATTTTACAGAGTCAAAACCATGATTTTGTTTTCGATTGTGTGTGTGTGTGTTTAAAACTTGTTTGCTTCAGATTGTTTACATTTTTGCATGTTCTTGGTCTAAATTTGATCTCTGTAAATTGTCCTCTTTCCTCTGAAACAGATAAAGTGAAGGCATTCAGGTCTACTCTTCAGGAGGAGGAGCAAGCCAGTAAACAGATCAACCCCAAACGGCCACGAGCCCTGTAACACCCGGCGCACGCTGATCACAGAACCGGCAGCTCAAAGAGGAAACTGCAGATCTCCAGGTTTTCAGCATTTCACCCTCATCGCTGTGGACACGAGTAACTTTCCACTTATTGTATGAATTCCTTTTCCTTACAAACAAGAAGAAGCACACTTTTAAACCTAACTGTATAGTATTAAAATTAATTCTAGTTCAAAATAATTTTTTAAAAATAAAAAATACCCTACAAGTTAAAGGCCACAACGTGATGTAAAAGAGAGACGAGAATAACTGCATGCACACAGTGGCTCTGATCGTACATGCGCATTCCCTTACGCCTGCACTCATCTGTGTAGAAACTACGTTTTCACGGGATATAGCTGCTTTTAAAACATCTACTGACTCCTCAGTTTATAGAACAGCGGCCCTTGATGTGAAGCCCTCCAAAGAGTAGAGGGCAGATATTTTTGCTTCGAATTGATGGCCGGTCAGGTGCGTGTGGATGAGTGAGCTTCACTACAATGCAGGATGGTGCAGATCAGAACCTCAGCCGTGTGTTCCAATATGGGTTTTAAACACACCACCTTGTCGTTTTAAGGGCTAGATCAGTACCTTGTTCGGTTTGGGAGGGCTGAGTAATCGACTACGTGTAATACGTTATTCGGAACGAGCAGAATGTTTTCTAACCGGATGCAAACAGCTTTACATGGCATGCGGTTGAGACGAGAAAATATTGCAGCCAGTTATGCACTCGAGTGCTGGAACTGAGCTCGAGGAACTGTAAGAGTCAGAATTCCACTGCCATTTCTATATCCCCCCCCCCATTATTTCCAGAGGCATATTGATAGAGATTTAATAAATTTAACAAAAAGCCAACAATTTAGGTCACACCTACTAAATCTGAATTGCTGTTTCCTTTTCTGCACATTTCTAAATAATATTTTAAAAAGACATGCAGGCCGGCTATACGTGACAATACTCTAATTAGCAAGCACAATTTTTGTAATGTTTTTGGTGAGTTATGACACCCGATTAGCTATTAGGCCAGTGAAATACTATATAGTTGAGAGCAAATTGTTTTCCTTAGAGTGCGCATTGACAAGTGTGTTTTTTTAAAAAAAAATTCAAATGAAAGACCATCGCCGCTGTCATGTTCACCCTGCTGTAATACACCCGAGATTAAATACCAGACTTGACCCCATCACGCTGTCACTTAGGAATTAGGGAAGTGTTGGTGGTTGAGACTTGGAGAGGAAAAGAAATGAAGCATTGTTATAGTCCGTATTTAAACGTGTAAACAGAGGAGTATGAAGTGGGCATTCTGATTGCAGCTGTTACTGTACTTTTTTTTTGTTGTAGCCACTATACACGGAGTCTGATGTATGTTTGCTGCTGTCGTTTACAGTCAGTCAAAGTGTCCTGACTTCAGCTTTTCACACACTACCTCTGCATGGCGTGATGTGGCACTTAAGCAACGCTGCAGCTAGAGGAATTATTGAATGAAAAATTTGCTCCCCCATTTGGTCTTGGCTAATTCTCATCTGCCAGTCAGCTACCAATGAGGGAGGGTGAAGCCAGCCAGCCAGCCAGCCGCATCTTTTCAAACGAAACTGATAGCATTTCAGATGAAAGCCCTACGCTGCAGCCACAGATGCCTATTATTATAATGGCTGAATTTGGATAGAACTATAGCAAAAAAAAAAGAAAAGCCACAGCGTCCTTATACTGTGTTATAAACACCATCAGATCATGCTTTTACTGTACATTGTCAGGCAAATTTTTTAACTTGTGCAATATTTACTCCTATGTGCTCATTTGGAAACAAGGTGTCCGTGTGAATGGGCTGTACTGCATCACGTCACGCAGAGAGGTTTTTATTCTCTTCCGTTACTCATCTAAACTCATTTGAAAGCCCTTTTTTTTTTTCAAAGAAAAGAATAAGAAACTCTTGCGCCTGAGAATAGCCGATGCGGTTTAAACTTTGTGGCATTGTGTGTGAATGAGAGTACGTGTGAGAATGTGCACATCTGATGTATTACTGGTATAAAGAATAAAGTTCCCCATAATGACTGCATCTATTGCTGTATGATTTCTTACACATTTTTTCATTAGTAAATTTGTCAAATCATACTGGACTTCCTTCTCAGGCTTCAAGAATGAGAAATAGTGGAAGTGCGTGACAGTGATCTGACATTTTACAATTAAACTGCACTGTGCAAATATCAGAACTATCTTCCTACAATACAAGTCACCTAATAAAAGTTTTATTAGAGTGAAAGGCTGGGTGATCGCTAGAAATGAACCGTTCAGTTCTGTGAGCACTGAGCATAAGTTCACTGCTAGCAACTCAACAGGACCTAAACTGTTCCATGCTGAATTAATACCAAGTAGGTTAGATTTCAGTATTAATCAGGGATGCAAACAGCGCGCCTTTTGGCGGATGGCGCCTTTTTCACGGCTGAATCGCGCAGATCTGATTTTTTTTTGGGGGGGGGGCATTGGAGTGTCTGATTATAATTACGGATTTGCTTATTTAGTAATTTTAATACAGAATTTACTTTGAAATTATAATCAGACACTCCAACGCCCCCCCCCTAAAAAAAAATTCAGATCTGCATGATTCAGCCGTGAAAAAGGCGCCATCCGCCAAAAGGCGCGCTGTTTGCATCCCTGATTAATGAGTACCATAAAAATGTACTCGTACTCTGGGGGGGGAAACTGTATTGCTGCATCCCTAAAATTAAATTTAAAAAAAATATATATATATATATATATATATATCACAATTTAGAAATTTCATGGAGTAATGTTACCGTTTTCTGATTAAAGATTACAGAAACATCATAGCTGTCCAACTGTATTTAATCCACAGTACATACAATAATACAGAATCGAGCACAAGTGGGTGGGAAAAAAAAGAGCTGAGAAGTTTTCAGATCAAAACTGTTGACAATGTTACAGTTTGGATTTCAAAGGCATGTTTGGAAATACCGGGGTTTGTTGGGACACCATCTGAACACGCGGCAATGAAAAAAAAACGAGGTGCAATGGAGTTTTCTTGGAGGGAGAAAAAATACTCGCGTTTAAAACTGCTGCCACGTTTTTGCTAAAGTACAATGTGGCTGATTATTTTTACAATATCACATTGTGCCATGTACAATTTGAAATGTGCAAATGCATTTTTTTTTTTTAAATTACATGCTGATTGCCGTTTCTACACAGAGGACAGTGTATTCGTAATAAGTTATTGAAAAATGGAACATTACACTCAAAACCTGACCTGGTGGTGTATATAAATCTGTAATATATAAATGAGTAGATATATAGAATAGTGTTGCCAACATGCACCTAAAAATGAGGGCTAATATTTCTGAACAGGTAGGAGTGTTTGGTCTGTGGTTAAAAAATTAAAATGTTAAATAAATTCCACAATAATTTAAAATGAGGAGTTACAGAAAATGGCTTGCTTTCCTGTGGTTGCCAGTAACATTGACCAAATTTGTATCTTAACATTTGTGATACAACATTGGATGGAGTAAGTACATGATTTGGTTGAATTAAAAGGAAAAAAAAAAAATTGGGCTGGGCAAAGGTAGGGGAAACAAAGATAAGAAATTGCGTTCGGTGTACACTTGTTGCATACTGAATGACTAAGGTTGTCTAAGTAGAATAATTAAAATAACTTGGGGCGGTGCAGTGGTGTAGTGGTTAGTGCTGTCGCCTCGCAGCAAGAAGGTCCGGGTTCGAGCCCCGTGGCCGGCGAGGGCCTTTCTGTGTGGAGTTTGCATGTTCTCCCCGTGGGTTTCCCCCACAGTCCAAAGACATGCAGGTTAGGCTAACTGGTGACTCTAAATTGACCGTAGGTGTGAATGTGAGTGTGAACGGTTGTCTGTGTCTATGTGTCAGCCCTGTGATGACCTGGCGACTTGTCCAGGGTGTACCCCGCCTTTCGCCCGTAGTCAGCTGGGATAGGCTCCAGCTCGCCTGCGACCCTGTAGAACAGAATAAAGTGGCTAGAGATAATGAGATGAGATGAAAATAACTTGGATTGGAGAACTTGTTTTTGATTGCAACATGATTTTTAAATAGCAGTAATGACAAATCTTAGCTTCTTAATCAGAAGGTACTTCCAGAAGAGATTTTGGCATTCATGGAGCAGGGGGAAGGTGCTAGACATTTCTGGACTTATGTATAAAACAAAAATCAACCAGCAGTACATATTGTACATGGATTGGTTAAAAAAAAAAAAACACCCTCTGCATTTTCTTGCATGAAAGCTGCTCACTTACTCCCTCTGCTGGACAGATTTAAAAAGCTAAGTGAAGGTATATTATTACACAAACACTTTTTTCTTTCAAGAACGGTAAACTTGTATGATGTTGCCATTTTATGCCTTAAAGGAAGACTGCCTTTCAATTTAAATCAATAAAATTTAGTTCTCCGAAACTTGGTCATAATGATGCATGTTTTTCTCTAATATCTCACAAAATATCAGGCAATTCTGTGACTGGGAACATGTCTAATTTGAGGGGATTCCCAAGCAAATAATCTGTGCGAGATCACCCAGTTCATGCAGTCAAGCAAACGTGGGAAGTGCATGTGCACATGTGCAAGTTGATCATCCCACAGTCTCCGCTGATATTTATTAGTTTGGTCCTGCGTTTCCTTTCCTTCACAATACAGCGTCTTTTTTTCTTTTCGCTTTCTGTTACTGTAGTCGGTCTTTCACATTTCATTCACACACTCGCGTCCTCCATTTTTCTCTCCCGTTTCAAATTTGTATCCCACAATGCCTGGCGCAAACAGGGAAAGCCCACCACATGATGCATGACGTAGTATCTTGAATTGGGTCATGGTGAAGTAGGAAAAAAAAATAGCGGAGAACTTAGGGCCACGTGTCCTTAAATTCATTAGTTGTTCCGTTAGGAGGAAAAAAAAAAACCTAATAAAATCAGAAGTCACCTTTGGTCCACTAAACAAAAATACCTGGATGTCAGGGAAAATTCCACTCAAAATCTGAAAGGCAGTCTAACTTTAAACGCCACCTTAAATTCTCCATATAAAATACCTCCACTGAACCATCTCTTTTAAATTTGGTGAAACTTTCCAATAAATAAAAAGACCACAGTTTAATAAAATAACTTTTACATCCTCTAGAAAATGTCCTTGATGAGTGTCGTATTTCCAGGAGTGCGTGTTTTGTCATAGGTGTGTTGCTTGTGTGCCCGAGACTGATTGTCTGTGCGGTGGTGTCTTCTGTAGTCTTCTTGTACACAAACTGCACTGATGGCATTAATGGTGTTGGTCCTTAAAGAAATGATCTCAATTATATATATAAAAAAACAAAAAACTAAAGCAACCATGAACACACTAAAATCTGACATTACTTTTGCAGATCTACATAAATAATTTCCGACCATACATTTCTCATATAGTAAAATGTACATCTTTACAATATCTACACGTCTGTTATTCCAACACGATTGGAAAACATTCTACGTTCCCCTGAACGATTATAAACAAGCGGCTGCTGCATCCAAAAACCTCCCAGTACTCAATTCAAATATACAAACAACTCCAATAGGATCCTAATTAAATACAACACATCTTCTCGTCCAGTGTCTGCCTGTTAACAAATTTAAAAAAAAAAATTTATACAATATTTGGCTACAACGTATCATGCCGTTGAATCTAAAAACGAAAGTAAAAATCACAGCTTATGATTAAATTAATATCCTGCAACAGTTCTATACATCTCACTTACATATGAACAGTAAGCTAGAGCACGGACTTTTAAAGGACTTCATGTTGACCTGAAATGATCTAAAATCTTATAAACAGTATAGATGTGCCGTCGAAGCTCAACTCAACAGATCTTTATAGCACAAATATACACTCGGATCAAATACTCAATAGTACATTACAAAGGAAATAACTGAAAGCCTATCGTTTCCTTGGTCACTGCTATGATCGTTCTAATTTTGGCACATCTCTAATCCTGACCGAGAGAAAATACTACCGTCGTGCGCACACGCACTCAAATCCTGTCGTATATTAATAAGGATCATGCACTACACGATAACAATATGTAGCCACATGAGATGGTAACAAGGTTCTCCACTATCGACTTGTGCAAAAGGAACAATGAGGCTATACATTTACGTAACTACAGCTTCTGTAAAAGAAATGATTTTGGCCATCGGTTTTATCAAGTGTCCCCAGTTGTCCGTATACTCGACGATTCTTCCAAGAAATCAAAGCAATAAAAGGTGCACAAATTGGCGAGAGACGACTAACTACCGTTTTGACCGTCTGGAGAAAATGGATTTTTCCAATGTTCACGTTGTGAATATGGATAGACCCCTATTCCAGTCGTCTCCTTTGTGGATTTGCTCCAGAACCAGGGAGAAGAAATGGTGTTGAGGAAGCGTGATCACGTGGAGGCTCAGGAGGATTTGTACTTGGCTATCTATACATGGCATGCTGCACCAGAGAGATGAGTTTTTTCAGGAGCACTAGACACCCTAGCGATGTCCGAGAGGTATTGCAAGCAGATGGCCAGATAAAGGGATTGTTGCCAAATTACAGATTGAGTGTCGAAAAAATGCTAACGTCCTCGATTTCAGCCCCAGAGCAGCACTCGCCCGGTGTATGTTTAATGCTCGTGTGGTGATACACTGTTAAGAAGCAAGGCCTCCAATGACCTGTGAGCCAAACACAAGATACAACATGGTGGGTCCTTATTGCCAAATGCTGCAGGGCTTTTGACGAGAACCCCCTCCACAAGAACAACTTAAGAAAAAAAAAAAAAAAGGAAGAAACTGGGGGTTAGCAGTTAGCAAAGAGGAATTGAGTGTGGCGAAGTGGCTTCTGGGATTGACCATGGCCGACTCGTCTGTACACGGCTGCCCTGAGCACGTGAGGAGTGAGGCATGTATTTACAGATGGAAAATGTTGGTGGACGTCGTGACACATTAGAGACTTCTTCCACTTTTCTGATGATGCAGGTGGAGATTGGAGGAGCCATAACTACCCAAGCATCCACTTTCTCTGTACATTCAAGCAAACCGAGAGGCAAGGACCAGCGTTTCAAAACCGAGAGCGATGCATAAGGCATTAGATTTCTTATTGGCGTGTTACCCCAGTGGAACAAAATATTTTTCCTCAATGCCACTCTTGCTACATTAGAAAAGCTGTGTCAGTCTCTCCGAGTCCGTTCTATTTTCATTCTTCCCAATCCGCCCTTCCTTTAAAATCCCATGGACCAGCAGACTCCCAGTTACAAATGCCAAGCTGATGGAGGGTTTACTTGGGGCTCAGGGCGCCTCCCTCCATCTTCCCTGAACGCCCAAAGCAGCCTGCGGCAATGCTCATGCTTCTCTGTGCACGGTCAGACCGCTCCCGGTCAAACTCTGATTGGCTTTGAGCGCGCTCAGGACGGCCCCCGTGGCCAGAGGACGTGGCTGAGGAGGAGGGTGCTGGTTGGGAGGAGATGGTGCGCAGCAGGTGATTGCGTTTGCGCAGGAAGTCGCCACTGGCACCCAAACCAAAGCTTCCCTTACGCAGAGTCACACGTGTGCTGCCCGTCTTGGCTGGTCGCGAGCGCTGACTGTACTCCAGATGCGACAAATGAGATGCATAACCATCCGAGATGAACTGCAACAGGGAAAGGACAAAGAAAAGAAGTAGTAGAAGGAAAAAACAGATCCGAGAGATGAAGGGCAGTAAGTAAATACTCTTGCGTCATTCATGTTATCATTTGTGTTTTGTGAAGCTCAAGTGACTGTTTTTAAAAGAAATACTTCTTCAACCTGTAGCACATGTGCGATTACCTAGAACGTTACATTTAACAGAAATTCTGTACTGAGGAAAAAGGGGAAGGAAAAAAAAAAAAACCTTCTCAAACTCACGGATAGCCTAAGCACTGCAATTGGGCAATCAATAAATGTTAATACATAATGACAGGATAAGTTACCATTACCGTAACCTTAGATATCCATACCCTGACCTCTCTATAAGCATCCAATTGCTCCTGGACCGATGAAGGCCCAGCCTTGACTTCAGGCATGTGGCCTTGGTCCTCCATCTCTGAACATATTCACTTCTTGTTGATCTCTCCACTAAATGTTTCAGAGAACTGAGGTTACAGTAATAGTAAACTCTTATTTTCTTTCATGTTTGTGAAATCAATCAAATCAGTGAGACACTGTTGTACAGAAAAAGACGGTCCCCTCATAGAAATGGTGCCGGACACATCTTGTGTAATTATGACCCGATGCGCACCTCAGGCTGAACTGGTGTACTGGTAACACCTAGCAAGCAGTACTTAACAAAAAGTATTAGAACAGACCCAGCATACAGCTGAACAAATCTCCTACAATGAGAGCCACAAAATAAGGCTGAGGACATGGCAATACCCCTGCTGGAATGAGTCTTGAGGCCTAAGGGAAGCTGTAAAACATTGGAGCCATATATGGTCAGTGTGAACATTTTCCACAGCTAGTGTAAAAATGAGTACCCTATGGGTACGTGTGGCTACTGCTTAGAAATAAAACTGTTTTCTGATCCCATGTCCATACAGTAAATATAGCATATATACACACGTTATCAGTTATACTCGCCTCATCTCTTGCAAGCATCACCAAGCTGTGAGCAGCATCAGGGCTTTGTTCAAAATACAGTGCCGTGAACTAGATCTATTTTTAAAATAGTAAGAAAGCACTTGTTCGTGAATTGTCTTAAGCATTATTTAGTACTCATGAGCACATTTTGTTTCACAAGTGTAGTGTAAAGACTCCAAAATAAAAAATTAAATTAAAAAAAATTGAAGCGAATAGCAGAAGTTTCACATTGACTTCTCAATATATCTGCCAAAAAGCTAAAAAAGAAAAAAATTTTAAACAACTTACAAAACCTTTCATTTGCCCTTTCAGAAGGACCAAATAAAAGCTGTGATGATCAAAAGGTAAATTTTCTTAAAATAAACACCACTTACTTGATATCGAATCAGTAGCCTTGGCGAACCGCGAGATGAATTTCGTTTATCTTTTTATCTGCCGATTATCTTACGATACTACAAAGTTATAACGAGGTTTCTCTTATTTCGTTTCTGGTTCTGATTGGTTTCGAAGTTTATCAAGAAGTAGAACGGGTAATTGAACTTGATCAGGATAAGTGCTGATTGGTTACGAAGTTTCGCTATTGTTACACTCATTCTTACAACTCGATGATATAATGGCTTCACCACTCGTTCTTGTGTACCTTTGATAACGCGAGATCACGATTCGTCGTTCTGGTGATTTTGTAATGCTTATGCACAGTGCGCTATTGTTATAACACGATGACATAGTGGCTACTGCCTTGCTTCGCCTCTATGAGGCAGTAGCCACAAAAATGATTGATCAGAAATACTGTAGATTTATGAGTATGAAAGGAAAACCTTAGATATTCACCAATGACTTGGTGACTTTCTGTCAGGCTCGCAAACTATACCTACCCAGGAATTCATGTACTTGTTTATTTCTCTTAGTCTGTATTAACACCGCGTTTGTATTAATTTGACTGCGAGTTGGCCTAGTGGTTAGCATGTCTGCCTCTCGACCGGGAGATCGCGAGTTCTACTCGTGTACGGTCAGGTCATACCAAAGACCATCATAAAAATGGTACCTACCGCCGTCTGGCAAGGCACGCTGCAATACAGATGTGAGTGGGGAGGCAAACTCTCGTGGTTACCAGAGGACCAGTCCCCCACTGTAACCCTAGCTATGTAATAGGCGAGAGGCCGAGGGCTACAGAAACGGAGATCGGCGCCGCCTAATGCGCCATACGGTGCGGGAAGGACTTTAGACTTGGAGTATTAACCAGGGCTTTGAAACGGAATTTTAACGTTTCCGGTTTTGGGTTCCACCATTAAATAGACGTTCCCGAACCGGTTAGAACAAAAAAATTTCGTTCCCGGAACGGTTAATTACGTTCCCTGTCAGCTGTTTAACAAATGGCTATAAAATTATGTCTCTGTCTCATCCAGCTTAAGCCAAATGTAGGCTAATTCTATTACAACCTTCATTAAATAAGACAAGAAATAATTCAAAACAATTATTATTTCAAATGTTGGTGATTTGGATTCTCAGTATGTCTTCCCATCTACACAAACAGAAAAAGTGCCAAAAATGAAAGAGAATTCGTTTAGTGTGTTACCAAAGGCTAGTCAGGCCCTATAGAGGGCTACCGCATGACGTCACCGCGCCGCGAGATTTTGCTAGGCGCCATATTGGAAGACCAAGTACACATCTATGCAAGTACATACATACATAAAACAAACTACACCTGAAATGTAGCCAGGGCCGGTTCTGCCCTAATCTGGACCCGGGTGCAACATCGCGCAACCCCCCCCCCCAAAAAAAACAGTCTAAATCAGGACAACCATCACATAACTATAAACATTTTATATCAACTATTTTAACTAAATGGGCTATAATAAATAAGCCTGCAGGCAGCCACGGCGGGCTGCCTCAGAAAAGTAACCATTTGTCCTACCTTAAAACTCGTTTTGCATTTTCTGCCTCCTTTTTTGTATTTTCGACCCTCCGTTTATTTTCTTTCCTTTTCTGAAAACCCGATTTGTGTCCAGACATTTTGTTCTGCTACCAACGAACTAACTCGTCAGGTCTCGTCTCTCGAGCCCGCGATGATTCCCGTGGGAAGGGCAACAACTGATACATTTTTATAAACAGCCAATAGGGAGGTTGCATCGTTCAGGCTCTTCTTTGCTCAGAGACACTCAGTAATGCACTTACTCACTAGTAGTCCACCCTCCCGCTCTCTCCATTCAATCAGCGAACGTCACACAGGAAGTGAACCCCAGCGGGTCATAGAAACTTGCGCAGGAGAAGAATGACTATTTGTAGGCTACAGAAACTTTGAGGAACAAAATAAAAACCGGTATTAACCGGTTACCATTATTTTTAATAAGCGTTTCTGTTCCGGAACATAAAAAAATAATAAAGTTTCTGGTTTCGTTTCTGTTCCATGTGAAATAGAAAAAGTTCCCAGTTTTCGTTTTCGTTCCTTGAACTGGTTCAAAGCCCTGGTATTAACACACTTGACTAACTAGCCAGACATACTAAATGTTAAAACATTACATTAATTAAGCTACCATTGTTTTGTTTTTTAGTTTCTCTTTAAATTAGGTTTCTGGGGAATGAAAATATGGGACTGGGCAAGCACACTGGAGCGACTAAATTTATCATTTATCCACTGCTTATGAGAGGTGATTGGGCATTCTAGATAGCGGCACCCATCAAAGGAAGGAAGAAGCCCTAATTATATTTATGTAAAGCTGCTCTGTGAAGATGTACATTGTTAAATGCACAATAGCAATAGAATAGAATAATGCATTGAGATTTGACCGCTCACAGGTCTGGATGAGGGTCATGTATTTCTTCTTGAGCTAAAATTCTATTGTCGTCTTTACTTGCTTTCTTGAAATAGACATCACCTTTTAAACAAACTGCTGAAATCAAATAATCATATTTCATATCATGTAAATGAATATAAAGAAGTTAGGACAATGAAGAAAATACATAACAGAGAGAGGACTGACTATTTCTCAGACTGTAATGCCAACGAATAACAACTGTTAGAACACACAGTGTGCTTCGATGGAACTCTAAGGTATACCTGACACTGGTGCTGCATCTTTTTGGTTGGTCTGCCAACGATGTAGATATTAGATGGTGGCAGGCCAAGTGAAGTGTACACGGAGATGTCCTTTGTGGAGCCATACGCAGCAAAGATCTTCATATGTGCCTTTGGACAGAGGTAGAAAGCAAGCTCAAACCTTGCCATTGCATTCTCTGCACAATAACCTAATGCCTTGCATCTCCTGCTTCCTACCTCAGCGATGAGGGACCTGAGGAAGTTTGCTTTGTGACGAAGGGGGTCGTGTACCAGACCATCACAAAAGGACACGATTCCATGAGGGAAATTGTGCTGTGAGAGCCAGGCCACCACCCGCTGCTTCTGCATGTCTGGACGGCCCGTCACGTACACGATCAGGTAGCCCAAGTCCTGCCAGTGCCTGTAAAAACAGGACAATAACCAAACGCAAGATGTTTTAAAACAGCAAGCTGTCCTCACAAGGTTGCCAGGTACGGTAGAATGTTACTGCAAACACTTCACTACTGTGGAAAAACTTGGCAGCTAAGTGTACTTATATTTCTTTCGTCGAGCCAGAATATTAAAAACAGCCGACAGAATGTTATTTAGTAAAAACACAGTGATTCACATTTCCCTTTGCCCTCTTCTCATTCAAAACATTTAGATTATTAGCCACTCATAGAGAAGATAGAATGAGAAGATCGTCTGTATAGCTTGAATTAAATTAGGACGCTGCAATGTACCTGACAACATCCACTGCCCCTGCTCTCACTTTAGGGTCACTGCCCATAATAGACACACTGGCAGCAAACGAGCCATCGATGCTGAACACTACAAACTCTGTGGCACGTGGCAGCACAGTCAAGTAGCTGTCTGCAGATGTGTGGTCACCTCTGGAAGGAACAAAAGAATGTATCTAATGCACAAACCATCACAGCACTCAACATTCATGAAAAAAGTCTCACCAGCCAAACTTCTAATTATAGATAAATTACAAGAATTAGCAGACCCCATAATTCTTAACTAATCCAGGGTCCTGATGACCAACTCTACCGTCTAACCCCATGTTAAGGTATGTGGAAGAAAAAAAAAAAAAACCCCATCAACTGCCCTGAGGGAGTTCCAATATATACCTGACCACCATTTTGACTGGGTAAACGCCGATCCCTAGTCGTTTGCTCTCGGGGACTGTGTAAGCAACTCGGCCACTGCTGTTGGTCAGCTCCGTGTCGAAATACACCCACTCTCCTGATGGAGGTTGTGTCATGATGTGAATGTCGACCTTCAGATGCAAAACAAGCACAAAAGTGATAAACATGCCAGAAGAAGGATGTAAAAACTGGATAAGAGATTGCTAATACTGAAAAAGCCAGGCTCAGTGTCTGAAATGTTACCTTCTCTCCAGTTAGTGTGACCATATCCAACGGGCCATACATGAAACGGCCGGTGACCACCTGCATGCCGTCCTCTGTAAAAACTCCATCATTCACACGATGGTTCGCCGTTACGTTCTACAACACACATTCACCTGGTCACACTGCTGTAAACGCGATGGGTAATTTCTCATTGTGAGATGACGATAAAAGAAATAAGATTAAGCATTTTATCTTTCTGAACATGCTTGAAATAATCTGCCAATAATATAAGATCAAGCATGAAATTAGTAGAAATTGGCTTAATAATATTAGATTTGTTTGATTGTAATCTCAGAAGTCGTCGTCTTTGTCACATGCACGCTCAAGCACAGTGAAATTCGTCCTCTGCATTTAACCCATCTGAAGCAGTGAACACATGCATGCACACGCACACGTGAACAGAGGGCAGCTATGCTACAGCGCCCAGGGAGCAGTTGGGGGTTAGGTACCTTGCTCAAGGGCACTTCAGCCCAAGGCCACCCCATGTTAACCTAACCACGTCTTTGTACTGTGGGGGAAACCGGAGCACCCGGAGGAAACCCATGCAGACACGGGGAGAACATGCAAACTCCACACAGAAAGGCCCCAGTCAGCTGCTGGGCTTGAACCCAGAACCTTCTTGCTCTAAGGTGACAGTTCTAACCACGACACTACCATGTAATAAGAACTACTGAATAAAGTCACCTATATTCAAGATTTTTTCACTTGCAAGGATATCTTTTTTTTTTTTTTTTAATGCCTCCGCCACCGCAAGATGCAGGAGGCATTATGTTTTCGGGTTGTCCGTGCGTGCGTCCGTCCCAAAACCTTGTGAACGCGATATCTCAAAGGCTAATGAAATGAATTTCACCAAACTTTCACCATTTGTGCGCTTTGGGACAAACATGAACTGATTAGATTTTGAGATCAAAAGGTCTAAGGTCACTGTGAGGTCAAATGTCTGTCCGCAAACCTTGTGAACACAATATCTCCAAGGCAGATGAAAGGAATTTCACCAAACTTTCACCGTTTGTGCACAAAGATAAACTGATTAGATTTTGAGATCAAAAGGTCTAAGGTCAAGGTCACTGTGAGGTCAAATGTCTGTCCGAAAACCTTATGAACACAATATCTCCAAGGCTGATACAAGTAATTTCACCAGGTCAAGATTACTGTGAGGTCAAATGTCCATCCCCAAATCACAACTCAATAAGGCGTGTAGTCTACCAGGCGGAGGCATCCCCATCGACGCTGTTGGCGTCGAGTTCTATCTAGTTTCCCTTAAAAGCACAGCTCACCACTAAAAATGTTCCATTTCACCATATATTTTGTTAGCTACTATTTTTAGCCTAGACATTTAGGTCTCCAGGCCATAAAGTCATGTGAGACTGGTCAAGCACACTAGACTTTATACTTGATTGTTGGGTAAGCTAATAAATCTATGACTTATTTTCTAAACTTGGAAGTCCTCATGGTTTCAAGGTTTCAGGCTGAAAAGGTTGCGGTCTGTACAAACAGAAATAGCTGCAGGAACAGTCAGAATATACACATGAGCAGGCAACCACAAGCTTAAAAAAAAAAAAACAACCTCATCCTCCGCAAAGCTCTAGTTTCTTTCCGCTGATGGAAGGAAAAGAAGAGGGCTGACAAATTGCACAAAGAACCAGACAGGCTTCAGAGAGTGATTGTGTGTGTACAAGGCACTTCTATAGTAGTTTTACTTGATAACACAGTTAATGAGTGTAGGTACACAATAGGTGCATGTAATATAATTTTGATATGGAAAAGGGGAGAAACTGCTCACCCTGATCTTAACATGTGTCCTCTTCCTCAGCCACTTCTCCCGTGGTTTGGAGGGTGTGAATTCTGAAACTTCCTTCCCATCCAGCTCCAAAATACTGGAGTTCTCATGCCTCATTACCTGAGAGTAAGAGAGAGATTTATACAAAGTCAAGTGAGAAAGAAGAGCGCATGCACATATGCACGCACGCTTCACAGGTTTTTCATAGTCTCATTCATGAAAGTCATTTGCATCACAAACTGATGTTTTGTAATAATCTTTAGAAGTGAAACAGGGCTCATGGAAAGCAGATGTAACAGTACCTGTCTGAGCAGAAAGGACACGACGTCTGTAGACTCCCAGTAGGAAGCATGGAACAGGTGAGGTAGAGCCACGGTGGGAAAGGCAGTCAGGGCATCAGGGCAATACAAGGCAAAGTCAATGCGCTTTGTCCCCCACCAGCGAGCAGCGACTGCAGGACGATTAAAACCATTACAATCCAAACAGCAACAGACCGCAGAGTTCCAACAGGGCCTCGATCACACAAAACACTGGCACCTAATCTATAGGTTGTTTAGGATTGAACAAATTCTTTAAAACACTCTGGACAGTCTGACTGCTAAGCGACAAAAGGTCAGAAGTTATGGCACAGGTAAATGTGAAGGGCAGTGGAAAAAGAAGTGAAGTGGAAACACTGGAGTGCACTGATTCGTGCAATGGTGAAGGTCTTGTATCTTCATCCTCCCACAGCCTCACAAGAGTGAGTCCAAGCTGCCAAATACACGTACCCAAACCTCAAATCTCGTCCTGCTTCAGTACTACGGAGAGCACCTGTTTACAACACGATAGCAGCCTATCCCTTGGACAACAGCCCAAGCAGGACAGGAAAGTGAAATGAGATACAGCTGGCAGCTTCCTGTTTCAATGGAGCCAAAAAGCGAGTGCTCTAAACCCAGCTCTAATAGCACGGTGAGCTTGTAAGGACATGGTGAGCTTCTGAGATGCCCGCTCGGACTCATTTGCAGAAACCCTGCATGACTATAAATCACATTCTGCAAACTCACCGACCATTTAAATCTAAAGGTTTTATGCATTCAAAGGTTTAAAAAAAAAAAAAAAAACATATTCAAATGTATGAGCTCATGCTCTACTTTCAGTCATCAAAGTTGCATCTAGCAAGCCCTTTCGCCAAATATAATTAAATAGAAACAACTAGCCAAAGTGTGCAAATATGATTAATTATAGATAATTTCCAAAATGTATTTGGAGTTTTTTTTCCCCCTCATTCTAACAATTTTTATCATGGTCAGTGTTGCAGGTGATTCGGTGCCAAATGGCAATACTGGGCACAAGGCAAGATGAGATGCCCATCCATCGGAGGGCACCATCCACGCACTCAAATCACACATATGAGCAATTTACCATAGTGAATCCACCTACATGCATGCTTTTGGACAGTGGGAGGAAATCAGAGAACCGAAAGGAATCTTACATGAACATGAGGAGGACATGCGAATAACTGCACAGACAGTAACACCTGTGTGAAGTTCAAAATGGTACATTTTTACACAAGCAAAATGCAGCTAAATATCAGGAATGAACAACAAATAATAATAATAACCATTACACTTGATTTTAAAAAAAAGGCTTACGTTAAAATCATACTGCAATAACAAAACAGCAATTTTCCCCCCTCTGTGACAGGAACACAGTATAAAACTACAAGCCAATGAATATCCTAATGCACTGGAATACTGAAGATTTCAAGTATTTAAAAATCAAATCCAATTTTTAACAGCCCCAGGGCAACCAAGGAATATCATACCAGAGACAATGTGTTCATTTAAAGCATCTCCAAAAGGCACTTCATCCTCCAAAGAGACACAGAGAAAGCTTGATTTTGCAGATGAAGACTCTATGGTGGTGGTGGTGGTATGAGTGACAGAGGGGAGTGAGGGCTGAGGAAAAAGAGAAGCTACAGCATAGTCTGAAGATGCAGAGAACTGCGGTAGGGTTTAGTGAGCGCTAACAGGGCAGGACTGGGTGGTTTAGACCAACAGGCACATGGGACAAAACAGCAATGAAGAAGAGGAAGAGGAAGGCCCATGTTCCTCCACGCTCCAGCAGCAGTACCTTGCTCTATATCCAGCTGCATGCTCGGCGATGGAGGGCTGGAGTCGGGGAGAGGGGAGGGCTCGAAGCAGCTCACCTCATCTGAGCCCGCCGCTCTGCTACTGAGCAACCTGTAGCGGGCTTTCGGGGATGGGCTTCTTGAGGACATTTTGTTATAAGGGAGGGCCAGCTGGGACAAAAGGCTAAGCTTTTTGGACTGATTGAGATGGCATGCTTGTGCTAAGAGATAAACAAAACAACAACATAAACGGAGGAAAGCTGTAAAGATAATACTGGACATTTTACATTTCATACTGAACATAAGGTGTGTTTAAAATAAATAAATAAATAAATAAATAAATAAAGAAGAAATTAAACAATCTATATCATTAGTTTCAATTGAATGATCTAAAGTGAATAAATAAATATCCAAGTCCAAAAGCCCATAATGCATTATACTGGAATTTTTCTCCTGAGATTTATCTGTGGATTTGAGTGAGCATTTGTGTGCGCGCGCGAGTGTGTGTGTGGACTTACTGTTGGCAATATTGGAGGCAGTGTAACTATCCGCCAGTCCGGAAACCTGGCTAGCGATGCTGACCTCACTGGGTCTTCGAACGATCCGGGATGCTGAGGCTGAGGCAGGAGACGAGGGGTAAGAGTTCTCCAGGAACATCCCCCCGTGAGAGTGCATTACATCCGCTAGGAACACAAAGACAAATCCCAATTTCTAAAATGAACACAGCAAGGTTTCCTTTGTCCATCGACAAGGTGAGAATTCAGAATTTTTTTTTTTTGCCTGTTACACAGCACCGGTCAAAAGTTTGGACACACCTACTCATTCATAGGTTTTTCTGTATTTTGACTATTCTCTACTTTGCAGAACAATACTGACGACATCAAAACTATGAAATAACATATGGAACATATATGGGATTAACAAAAAAAAAAGGGTTTTAAAAAACATATTTTAGATTCTTCAATGCAGACATTTCTTGCCTTCTTAATGTGTTTGAAACCATCAAACCATCAAGTAAATAGCCCTATTAGATATTACATTACTTTAATGGCATTTAGCAGACGCTCTTATCCAGAATGACGTACAACACACCCAGAGCATTCTGAAGAGCAGTTGGGGGTTCAGTGCCTTGCTCAAGGGCACTTCAGCCATTCCTGCTGGTCCAGGGAATTGAACCGGCAACCTTTTGGTCCCAAAGCTGCTTCTCTAACCATTAGGCTTCCCATAGCATATTAGACAACTGTAGTAATCTATATTATGTCCAGAACCACTCTAAATAAAAAAGGACAGTCTAGCACTTCATGTCTTAAAATTAATAACTAAAGAAACCAATGAATTAGAAGAAGGTGGTGTGTCCAAACTTTTGACTGGTACTGTATATATGAGTGATTCCACGCTTATGGGTACTGAAATGGGGACATGAACTTATTCACCTAAAACCATTTCTTTTTTTACCATCAGGTCACAAAACATGTAATCTTTAATGAATGACATGTTAAAAGATAACTTTAATTTTCTGAGATGTAATAAAAACATATTTATATGCCAAAGTCAAGCCTATGAGTTCCAAAATGATGTGTTACATTACTTCTGTTACGATTGTCCATCTCGCGTCTGTTACAAATTAATTACAATCTAGCTCTATACCATGTTAATCTTATTGAAAGAATGTGTATGTTTATTCTACTACACATGTTTATTAATTATATTTGCTAAAACATCACCTTCCTATGTTTCAAAAAGTAATTCTACATTGTTAAAATTGAGAATATATATGTCCACAACACTTCTGTTACGTTCTGACTTTGGCATATAAATATGTTTTTATTACATCTCAGAAAATTAAAGTTATCTTTTAACATATTCATTAAAAAGATTACATGTTTTGTGACCTGATGGTAAAAAAAAGAAATGGTTTTAGGTGAATTTTTAAAAATAAGTTCATGTCCCCATTTCAGTACCCATAAGCATGGAATCACTCATATATGAGACTATATAATGGGATAAACTACTCACCTCTCCTCTAACCAATTAATTCTCACTAGACCATCTTTTTATAACGATATTCCACCCATGCTGAGGTTACTGGCCTACTTGATGGCATCATGATTTCTTTCGAAACTACATCTGGTTGCCTCTGCCAGGAGGGTAAGACTTTGCTGTAACCTTTTCAACAACATGACGCCAAATTATAGTAACTAACAACAGGTTTTTTTGGACAATAAAAAGCACTACCTGATGAGGATTTGAACTTAAATAAATTAAAATAAAACCACAGTGCCCCCAAATGTTTAAGCTGAAATATCACTCAGCTTATGTATCATTTTTTCATGAGGAGTAATAATTCTGGAGATGACTAAGGAGTTATTGGAGTTGGGAGTTACTAATGAATTACTAATGCAAATTTCTAATTGCCAATTTTCCCATAACCATTTTTGCAATTGCATACACATAGGTGATAGATTAAAGGAAAAAAAGAAAGCCCCGTTATTGTCTCATTAAGGTAGCCTAGTAAACTAGACCCACCCGCCTAGCGGCCAAAAATATTTTTGCCTACGAGTGGGTCTAGCCTCGGACCATATCAACAACACACCCCGGGCATCAAATCGTGCCCGCCAATCATAACGCAAGGTTTTTGTTTGGATTCTTTGGGCGGGCTTTTGCAGGAGTGACGACAAGGCTGCGTGACGCTGGAGAAAGCACAACAGGAAAGATGGCTACGGCTATTGAACAGCGCTCGTTTGACTCCGCTTTGGAATCAGTTTTAGAAGAATTAGACTTGGAGTTTTCGTTGAAACATGAGCAGGAAGAGGCTCTCCGCTCATTCCTTTTCAAGAAGAATGGTGTCCTTCTCCACATGCTGTTTGTTTACCCTCCCCCACTGCTTTCTGTCGCTCTGACTACGTCACAGTCACTGTTGCGCTGATTGGTCAGAGCGTTGGCCTATACGCACAGAGACAGTTTGAAAGACAACGGGTTGTTCCTACCCACACCCTTCGGAAATGTCTACGACCGAGACCAGACTAAATATTCACATTTAGTCTGGCCTGCCAGGCTATCATTAAGGTGTCGAGTCATCATGAGCGGTCAGAACCATTTTTTTTTTTTTTTAAATCAGTTGGTATTTTGATAATGGTGATAGAGTGCGCTGTCTAACATGTTGCTCCAAAATCTCTCCTAAGTGTTCACTTGAGTTGAGATCTGGTGATTATGAAGGCCATAACGTATGATTTACATCATTTTAATTCTCATCAAACCATTCAGTGAGCCCTTGTGCCCTGTGGGTGGGGTGGGGTCATCCTGGAAGAGACCACTCCTATCAGGATAACAACACCGCAACACTGGATAAAGGTGATGAGTTAGAAAAACCTGTGGACCCAAACCATGTCAGCAAAAATAAATGCCCCAGCTCCCCAAAGCATAACAGAACTTCTGATTTTTCTTTAACATGTCACCCATCTGTAATTTTCATCATCTTATTTACTACATGGAATACCAATTCTTAATAAGTACATCAAAATACAGAACTACATAAACGGTGACAGGGGACTAAACCCACATTCTTTCCATCTCTCTCTTGCACTCACACACACATATAGCAGGTGAACAACAGAACAGGAATGGCTACACACACTCAGGCGTGGCTGGCGCAGCCTGCCAGTTGAGCACGGGAACAGGGATGGAGGTCTCGCCTAAGCCATCATGGCAGCGGCCTCCACTCTCCAGCAGGAGGTGAGGGTTGCTCTGGAGGGTCTCCACTGCATGCCAGCCGCAGCACGAGGGCACATGAGGAGAGGACAGGACGGCACGGGGGTGGGGGAAGACAAAGAAAGACAGAACAAGGCAGAAAGAAAGACAGACAGAGAAATGGTATGAACAGACAACAGAAAAAGCAGGTATGAATCAGAGTTACAAGGGCTGGAATGGACATGGGTTGACTCAACAAAGATGCTTTAACTTAAAAAACCATGGTGCTTGTGTCAGGAGTTTAGGTGCTGCTCTTTAGAAGCAGCAAGTCTCTGATCCGACCTTTATCGAACATGTATGTCTCTGATATATGGACACACTTCAACAGTCCTTTTATTCAGATCGAGGTTGGAGCTGAGGTCAGTTCTCCAGGAACAGTGTGATGAATATGCAATCTTTATATTATGTACATGGGAGAGACAGGATGGAACATGAATGTGAAATGCACGAGAGCCTGCTTGGTGGAGTTTGACCCGGGCTTACCCAACAGAGCCGAGTGCCCGTCGCCTAGAGGGAAACGCTGGTAACGTGGAACACTAAAGGGTGCCAGCAGGTGGAACTTCTTTTCCAGCAGTGGCTCCAGGCGTGATGCTGACGGGTCTGCAGGGTGGAACAGGTTATACACCTGCTGGCAGGCTGGACGGAGGTGAGCCACTGGGGAAGAGGAGAAAATGTGTGAAGTATTTTATTACCCTGCTGTTTCAAGCCATCATCAGCCAAACAGAATTGAACACAATACAACAAACGCTGTGCGTTTAGGTAGCTATGGCATGGAGCAAGTTATTCATAACAAAACCTAAATATATATACACTTGTTTTATTCCTGATCCATTACTGCTGAACACATCCATTTTTACTGTTGGCTGGTGTTTGGGATCCTTCCAACTTTTCTGCACACCCATCTGGGGAACACTGTATGTGAGTTTGATCGAAATCCAATCAATCCTGTAGGAGGAGGAGTGATTTTTGTAAATTGTGGACGGATGATGATGGATGGACGACGCGTGATCATAATCACTTCTTTTTTTTTTAATTTGTTCTAAGTTAATCATATGCGCAGTGTAATAGATCTCTAGTACTGAGCTGAACATATTTGGTGGGCAAGTATTTAGTGCATTTATATAATAAGAAGTGATGAACAAACTCGTATCAACCTACCATCTAGTGAAGGAACCACAGTTTTCCTCAGAGCCAAGACCAAACCCAGAGGAGAGCCAAACAGGAAGAAATCAGACACCTCGAAATCAAACTTGCCCAGAGCGCCACCTCCTTCCAGCATAGTACTGTTACTGGACCGCCGGGAGCCTGGATCATTCCTCAAAACGCTGGAGTGCAGACTACATCAGCCACACACACACGCAATATTTAGAAACGGCAAAAATGACTTTATTCAGCTTATTTCAGAGCTACTGTTTTGTCTACAAGTCTGCTCCTAGGACACTCAAATACCAGTGTCTGTCTAACGAAGCCATTTTATGCATCTGACCTAGACAAGAAGGCCTGGTGCTGCTTGATTGTGTCCAGTTCATAGGTGGAGGAGTCGCTACGCTTGCGGGGCAGCTGTTTCTTGGGATCGTCGGCACTGCTGCAGCGTGGGATGTCGATGTTGCTGCGGCTCAAGTGACGGCTGCCTTCCAGGGACAAACCAGAACCTGAACCTGAGCCTGAAGGGCTACTGTTGATGATGATGCCTGGCGAGAGCAGATCGTTGTCCTGCAATTCATGTATAAAAATGTTTGGTTTTTTTTTTGTCATTTCTTGAAAGCAAATCATTGACACATAATACAGTGGAGTTAAGCTGCAGTATGCAACTTGTGTAAAGGAGTAGCATTATTAAGTCAGTTTAAAAAAAAAAAAACTCAAACATCGCATTCTTGTGCTGCTGGCCTGAAAAGCCTCAAATATTCATTCAAAATCAAAACTGTCAGCTTGGATTTAGAGCAAGGTTTTGAGTCCAATATCATCATGCCATCACAGATATGTCATTCCTCATGACACCACAACCTTAGGCTTTAAAGAACAGCAGGAAATCATCAGCGACAGTGTTCTGAAGCGAACATAGTAACAGATGAATAACATGGAGGATACACCTAATGGTCAAGATCTTCATTTCAAACCTATCAGTGTGTTGTATAGCCTAAAATTCTATGTAAAACTGTATTTGTTTTTACCTGCACACTGACTATGCTCCCTCTTCTGCTACTGTTCTGGCTCTCAGACACGGTGATGTTGCTGCTGCAGAGGGCATCGAAGCCCAAGATCCCTCCAACACAGTCACCTATCAGACACACCTTTCCAACGGGCACAGACACATTCCATAGATAAGCAACAAGTACAAACTCTCCTCGATATTCCAGTTAAGATTCATTCTTGATGTGAAATCACAAGACACTGACCTGGCCAGAGAATGCGGTACCTTCCAATGATTTTATGAAATCTCCGTACACCTGATTGGCTCGCACTATAACAGCGGCCACGGCATCCTGATACTGAGGAGCGGAAGTGGCCAACAGGGGCAGAGCAGCGAGAGGGATGTGGTCCTGACTGTTAGAGAGGCAGCCCTCATCATAGCTGTATGGACTTAAACTGGTGCAGGATTAAAAAAAAAAAATCATAAACATTCACTGGTAATGGCGCAGAATACACAGGAGTATTTACTGACCGATGTGTGAAGAAAAAAAAAAAAGGCAAGAAACATGACTGAAGTGTCAGGTAATTCACATTTATTCAATTTAAGAGTAACTTGGAAAAGCAGACTTACTTTGACACGAGTGAAAAAGCCTCCACACATACAGCGGGGCACGGCACCATCCGGATGGCGATGTGGCCTAGAGCTGCCGGGTAATGCACACGCATGACTGTCTCAAACACCGAGCTGATGGTGTTGACATCAGCCTGCTTGCTGCTCTGCTCTCCACCTCCCGTGTCCAGGATGTTGCCTCCATGCAGGACCAGGAGCAACACGTGCACCTTCGACGACTGCAGGCCCTGCTGACCCGAGCCATCCTGAATCAGAAAGAAGGGATTTATCTTCGAGCAAGCAAGCAGTCAATTTGGAAAATCACTCACTGTAGTGTGTCTTTTCAGCAACTCCAGTCCTGGGGGAACACTCGAGTTGCCTAATTGTGTATATTCTAACATGTTTAAGCCTCCTGATTGAACTTGTCATCCAATTATCAATGCTGTCATGAGCTAATTGAGGGATGCTAGAGATACAAATACAAAACTGTGCTGTGATTTTGTCCCTCAGGACAGAGAGAGCCTCCGATTTACATTCACAACCACAATCAACTAATGGATGGAAGCAGACTGAAGCATCATCTGAACCATTTAGCTAACCATATGAAAAGCACATTAAATCTCAATTACACTGTTTACTAAAAGGAAGCTAAATCTCTGAGTTTCTATGAGAGTGGAAAAGCTGTGCTGTTACTCACAGCTGGATATCTGGTCACTTGGCGCCTGCGTCTGGTCGGTCTCTGAACGCAAGGATAAAAGACCACTGAGAACACTAATGGTCCTTCACCCCTCAGTCCTACCCTTTCTTTCCGTCTATGACTTCAGTTGCATGAGAACTTGGCCCTGATCCTAATCTAAGTGCATACTGGCTTCACCCCCTTTGCTTGGATACACACACTTGTTTAAGTGCTGCCTCATTTGGATAAAGCTTGGAAGGGAAGAAGCTGGCCGTTTTGGATCTGATGTAATGCTTTATGCTCGGAGACGTAGACACTTTCACTTTCAAACTTTATAATAATAATAATGTAGGGAAACCAAGAGCAGCTGGAGCCAACTCATCTTCTGGTGATGAATACTAATTCTGCTTGGCCATGAGGTTAACCCTGTATCTGTGATCTGGTATTGAAACTGGGACAAGAGTGCACTAGAGATTTCATGCTCCCGTTTCCACGAATCATTTTAGTAGCATCATATAGATATGATTCATAATGAGCATCACTGTGACACACTGAATTCACATATACCTCATTAAGGCTTTGGACGTTCCCAGTTTCAGAATACTCAATCCCAGAGTCCTGGTACAAGTCACCTGAAAATGGGTAATCAGTGAAATTCACACGTTAGAAGAAATGTACAGATCAAAATGTAAGATGACCTAAATTAGAGCTTCATAACTTCCCTTTGCATGGGTTAAAGTGCAGGTCAATTAATGTTCAAAGTTAGCCCTGGCCCAAAAAAAAGGGGGGGGGGGCATATTTTATGCTATGCATTAATGTAAAGCTTTACAAACTTAATTTTCTTGATTAATCTGCTTTATTATGATTTATCTTAATTTAACAGCCCATTTATTAAGAAAACCTGTACACCTGCTCATTAATGCAATTATGTGCCCTGAGATACTTTTCAGCTTAACGTGGTTGTAAAGAGTAGCTATTTAAGTTACCATGGACTTTACATTACAGGCATTTAGCAGACACTCTTATCCAGAGCGATGTACAATGAGCACACACACATACCCAGCGCCTGGGGAGCACTTGGGGGTTAAATGCCTTGCTCAAGGGCACTTCATTCCTGCCAGGCCTGGGCTCCAGGCTGTTTCTCTAACCTTTAGGCCATGGCTGCTCTCTCACTTAGTTTACATTCCCCCCCCCCATTCTGATGTTTTATGTGAACATTAACTAAAGCACTTGACTTAACATGATTTTATGCACTGCACTGCTGCCACATGACTGGCTGACTGGATAACTGCATGAATGAGGTATACAGGTACAGAATCTTTCCTAATAAAAAGTGTGCGTCGTTTTTGTATTAAATTTTTTTTAATAAATTTACTTCCTTTTATTGCACAGACATACTTATCTAGCAAATTAAAACACTACTGATTTATTTCTGGTCTGTTGTTGCTGGCCACTGTTATACAACAACAACAAAAAAAAACTAGACTGAGCTGTTGCTGCTTGCTGAAAGACAAGTGTATGCAATAATGACATGTTTGATTTCAAATATTTTAAGCTTCAACACAAGCAGGATTCCAATTTGCAGATTTACTCTAATCTCCAAAATCTGTGAAGGTAAATGGAAAAAACCCAACAGAAACTAGAGGCTTTGTGGTTATGAAAAAAGCATCCAAAAAAACAAAACAAAACAAAAAAACCTCCAGGCATCAACATCCCACACTGAGCAGACGTAAATAGCCTGGGTGCTCTATAGCGCATCAGGCAGGCTATAATAATCTTGTGCCTACTTTGGGGTTCGTCCACCTCCGCCGTCTCGATTTTGTCCATCAGGTCGTTGGAATTCCACTTGGTGATCTCTTTGACAAATATCTCCTCATTGTCTGAGAGATCCTCTGTTGAGTGTGAACAAAACTGTTAGTTTAGAGAAAGCGATGTGGATAAGGATATAGATAGGACCTTTTAATTACCGTGTGCATCGAAGAACTCATCGTCTGTGCTATCGTCAGAGTCGCGGGCGATGCTCTGCATGCGCCATTCGGAAATACTGTGTCGAGAGGGGCTTGCTGCTCCAGTGCAAAAAGAAAATGAAACACAAATGATTTACTCAATAAACTCCCACTATCCATTGCATATCAGGGAGCAAAGCCCGGGTTGCTCCTACCTCCTCTTTTTGAAGAGCGGGAGGATCTGGATGAGGTGGACCACTGCTTGGTGAGTTCTCCCCGAGCCTGCAGCGTGTCCCCGAGACTCCGTGTTGCACTTTCATTCTCTATGGCGTTGATGGCCTCTTTGGCATCCTGTTCTTTTGCAGGACTGGCGTTGCCCTCACCTCCATCCTCACTGCAACTAAACTGTGCCATCTTCTTGGCCAGAGCTAGCTGAGTCTCCAGTTCTAGCTGCCGGATGTCTTCCATAGTCAGGCCATACCATTCATCCTGCCAGCACCAAGCCTGCCGGTGTGCACGCACCATCACTTTCCTCAGACCTGAAAGAGAGAGAAATGAAGCAGCAGATGATTAGGATCATCCAAAAAAATTCAGCCCTACTAGCTTCCATTTTCCATTCATTAATGCTTTAAGATCACTAAATACACTCATGACTATTTTTGCATTTGATTTGGGGTATTTAGGTCGAAGAGGTGAATTCCAAGTGTCAAGCTATTTAATACACAGACAAGAAAACAATCAAAATGTATTTTCATAAATGTAAAAAGCTATTATTGGTGTAATCCATACTCCGATAAATACTAATCAGTATTAAACATCCTATTGCTTTATAAAAAAAAAAAAAAAAAAAAATCACAAAAATAAGTCAAGTCTTCTTTTAATCAACGTAGTTGACAAAAATGCTGTCAGAAATAAAAGGGGAAAAAACCCCAAAAAAAAAAAACCAGTGAAGCTGCCTCCTCTTGTGATTGGCTCAAGCACTTGCTTACAGAATGTGTGGAGGAGGCGCGAGCACCTAGCACAAATAATTCAAAACACACGCTTTACCCTTATGTAATGAGCATAAACCTCAACATTTATTATAATCACTAGTGCTCATTTTATGGTTGCTAAACAGCAAAATTCAATTTCATGATTTTTCCTGATTCAAGATATCATACATACGGATAGAACAGATAATATATCCATAATTATGATAGTTCAAATCCACCAATCTGCGCAGTGGATCCGAAAAGCAAAACACAAACTGTTTTCTCTCTAAACTCCACTAGAATATGTACTGGCCAGACACTAGCAGTACTGAATCATACGTGGGTGGGAAAATGAGGAATGTCAAAGGGCTCCTGATAAATTAACGGTGATGGAAGTCAATAAACACAAAGATATCGAAGTAATGAAAATGATTAAAGCTCAGGCAGCAGCCCATGAGAAGGAAATTAATCCTGCCTTGATGTTGTCTGAGGAAAGTATATGGCTCTCATTCCCTGTCTCGGCCTCCATTTCTCTTATGTCTCTCTCCCTCGTTCTTTATGTCCTCATTTGCAGTGGAGTGGCACTGCATCAATCTACTTTTCATTAAGAGCAGGTTAATGATTAAGGCAACAGAGTCAGGGCTGTCCCAATAACACTATCTTCCTTCGCGGAGCGCTTCACAGCTGCTGCCCACCCACTTGTCTAGATAACATGACTTACCCAAGCTAAAAAACACACACGCTTGTATCACAGCACATGCAATTGAAATCAGAGCAGCTGGGCTACTGAAGAAATATTAGTTGAGCAAACGTCCTCCCCCACAACTCTCACAGAGTAAGTATTCTAAGGATTCCCTGTGGAAATTTCCAGAAGATTGTACGCACCCACATCGTGAATGAAGCGCTCGATCTTGGACTGCATGCCCCAGTAACGGAACTCCACTTTGCACAGCTTGTAGGCGCACATGACAGGCATCTTGCCTGGGTTATGGCTAATCTCCTGGATCCAGCTGTCTGACAGAGGGCCTCGCTGAGTCTTCACCGACTTGTACAGCTTGGGATCCTCCTCAGCCAAGTACTCATGAGGTGCAATGACATCTTTCACAATGTCTATAGGGTCTGGGAAAGGGAACATATTTGGTCATTGCACCGGCATGTTACACAAAGTCTGATCTCAAACATAGTTCTCCTTCAAGTACAACCAAAAAACACACAACTTGAGCATTGTAACTTGCTTTGGACCGCGTAACATTATTTGCATTTCATACCACGGCATTATTTGGTCAGAAGGTGTTGATTAACTTTCTCGAACAGCAGCACTGACTGTAGTTCTGGCTATAATTCAAATGTCAGCACTTACTAAAAATAAAAGCACTTGTTTTAATACGTTATTGTTTCTATAGTAACAGCTCATTCACAGGGCCTTGTATGGCAGACAAGCAATATAACCTTAGGCTAACATAACTATTTTTGTGTTATTTTACAGAGAAAACAATATATACTTGTTGATATGCTGAGGTTTTGTGTCATGAGACAGCTGTTGGAACATGGACACAACATTAAACATTACTTTAAATGGTCAAAAAGCACAAGTTAATTAATAAACAAAAAATTTCAGTCGTTAGGAAATTGCTGTGGTATGCATGTATGTATAAATAAATAAATAACTTCAGGATGTGCTGTTGTAGGAATATAATAGTATTTTCCAGTTACAACATGGCCCATTTTTTTTTAATTCCTTACTTGTTTCTTATTACTGCATACAAACAAAGAGTAAAACAATTCATTCTAAGATGAAGAAACATGGCCCAGTTTTGCTTCACTTTTCATTTATGATTAAATCCCATGAAAGGCTTACTCCTTCCTGCACACCTTATACAGTAAAACCCCTCAAAAAATCTTCTCCAAGTCCTGCTGTATTAAATCACTCCCACCCCATATCTCTCGCCCCTTGTTTTATTGCTCCCGCTTGCCAGAGCAGGAAAGAGCCTTCTGCTGGTGCATCAGAGTTGGCAGACGGCCACTAGGTGTCCCCTCTGCACAGTTTGGCTTCAGACATAGTTATGCAACAAGCACAGGGCGCTTCCCCCTGCAGAGGCTACGCCTGCAGTCTGCCTACGTCTTAGCTTGAGCCTTCAGCACCTTTTCCCACAATGCATCTGAGCCCAGGCGTTGAGCAAGCACTGTGTGTGGAGGCACGGGGGATTTTAACTGAAAACGTGTTCGACATTGTAAACACTGGTGCATGACAGAAGAGCAATCCATCAATCCACGCGGGAGAATGAGCGGGAAACGACACACGAATGCATTACGTAACAAGGTTGAGAAGGATGGATGCACTTTCGTCTTCCTTTCTACAAGTGCTCGACTCGAGCTTTGCATTTGGATCATTCGCAGCGTATACTCAGGCAAACACTCGTGCCTGTGTACATTCATCATGCATATCTAATACATACAGCTTGTTTGTTGCATACATAACTTACACTGTGCACTTGAGTAACTGGCACAAATATATACAATGGATATATACACAGTACAGGTGTAGAAAATCAAAATCAGTGTATGGCTGCGTCATGGAAAATGTAAAAATAACCACCAGAAACAGTCCTTACCGATATCCCGCAGCCTTTTCTCCGCTGCAGACAAATTGAAGACGTTGTTCTGGTTCCCTGTATCGGGCTTATAATACGTCTCAATGTCGATAGAGAACTTCTCCACAAAAGGGCATGTGTAACTGAAAGACAAGCACCAAATGACTTAACACCTCAAGCAAGAACATTTAACAACAATCATGCATCCAGGGGAATATTTTTTTTTCCTGTTTCAGACTTGGATTTGTTCTTGCATTAGTCCTTTTTGATCCTGCTGAATGATCCTGGGCCAATAATCAGCCATATGTTGGAATGTATTACACCTGGTGAATTCTCGATTCTGATCTGTCACAAGGTGATGATTCATTTTCTATAACACCAGCCCTGATAGTCATATCAGAGGTATCACAGGTTTATATTAAGGTGCTTGGTGTAATACGTTACTGTTTCTATAGTAACAACTTGCATGTGGACTTGTAAGGCTGACGCGACAAGTAAACAGACTAAAAACGTGTAATAGCAGAATCCAACAAGGGCTTGAAGACTTGAAGGAGGTGTTGCATCTTTAACCACCAACTCAATATGAATATGTCATGTTGGATATGTAAATTATTAGCGGATGACTTCATTCATTATCTATATCACTTATCCATTGCTTATGCTGCTTAATGAGAAAGGACCCAGTAATACATGTACTACTAATGACTGATAGGTACAACACCAAACATTTTATCAAGATGTTACCCTCACCGGGTGCGAGTGTAAGGGTAGGCGTTCCAGGACTCCTCCTCCACCCGTAGAGCTGCTTTGGGCAGGATGGAACGGAACCAGCTGGGGATGTGCTGACCAATGTGGTACACTTTGTGGGTGTACTGTCCCGAGCCACCGGGCCCGTCCGTGTAGGGTCGATTCTCCAGGATCTCCACACCACTGCCCTCGCCCTCGCTCTCCTCTCGGCTCTTTTTCTGCAAGCAAACATGATAGGTTATTCAATTCATATATAAACCAACAGAAGTATCATATGAATAGGGAAGTGGTAGGTTTTCACAGTATGATAACCAAGTCTAAAAATATCATACTTGCACAGAGTGTCTTCATTTCTGTCGCACTAAAAATTGTGTGTGCTACATACATTGCGCTTTAATACAAACTCAGTGTACGTTAAATGCTTGTTTACGAGGCATGGCTGCGAAAGCTACACATCATCATTAGTAGGTCATATGACCATATGATGTGTGTAAGCTGGACCTCAGTCAGAAACTCGGTAACTTGCCGAAAACCTCTGGAAGCACCACTTTTCTGACAAGGCCTTTTAAACACACATTTTATATATATATATATATATATATATATATATATATATATATATATATATATATATATAAAAACACACATACACTATATAATAGCTGATTTCATTTTCATTTTGGGGGGACACGAGAGAAGAGTTGGTGCATTCCATTTGAACTGGACAATTGGAATTTCCAAGTTCCCAGTTGGAAATTTCAACTGGAACGTCCCCTGAAGTTGGATCTTATCCTGGTCAGCAAGTCTGTCTTATTTTTATCTCATTAAATCCATCTTCCATCTGTGGACATGTTGCAACAGTGTTTATATGCGCAAACTACCACGTAATACATTATCACCAACTGGTAGTGCTAACAATGGCCAACCTAATATACAAAACACAACAAAGGTTTTCCTGCAGGGGTCCAGCTTGGTTTTCTGACTTGTGCTGGAATGCGGTCAAGTTGAGTGAGGTCATTCCCACCTCCAACTTCTGAGGTAAACGGAATGCAGGAAGTGTCTTTTCCCACAGGATATGAAATCACATCACCCGAAATAAAACTACTCCAATCTGAATAGCACTTAAACACATTTTTAAGAATGATTTTTCAAGAAAATCATGTTATTATAAACTGATAGAGAGTGGCTGTGAAGAAAGGTGGTGCACTGAGGCAGGAAAAAAGAAGAAAAAAAAAACTGGAAATGCATTTTAATCAGAATTTTTGGAAAAATTCAGTCATACACAGTAACTGACTATGAAGCTGTGATACTGTAATAAATTGTACCAAATCAACATGTTGTGGGGCAGCAGTAGGTTAAGGAATAGGCCTCAGGGAAGAAGCCGTTCCAGAATCTGGCAGTACCAGCTCAAATACTCTGAACGTTCTGTTGCTGGAGGTTATCCAAAATGCTCCAGGGCTTTGCAGATGCAGCCTATACACCGTATGGCTGTGTGTTTTGAGATACTGCACATCCTATACCTAGAGATGTGAACAAATTTGTTAGTACCCTTACAACTCGTTGAAACAATGCTTTATTCCTGCTGAAAAGTAATGAAATTAAAAGCAATTTTCTCATGTATACTTGCATGCCTTTGGTATGTCAGAGTAAAGCAAAAAAAAAAAAGTGTGCGAAAAGAAATGATTTATTGTTTATTTTAAAAAGATATTCTAAAATAGTCTGGACAGATTTGTTGCTACCCCTAGAAAAAAAATATAAAGTCATTGGATAATAGTGATATTTCAAGCTGTTTACCCTTAATTAGTATCAAAGGTGTCTTCAATCTTATCAGTCTATTTAAATGGAGAAAAAAGTTGTCACTCTGCCGTTTGGTATCGTCGTTTGCACCACACTGAACATGAACCAGAGAAAGTAAAGGAGAGCATTGTTTGAGGAGATCAGAAGGAAAATTACAGATGAGCATGTTAAAGGCAAAGGCTATAAAACCATCTCCAAGCACCTTGATGTTCCTGTGACTACAGTTACAAATATTATTAAGAAGTTTATGTTCCATGTAGAGGTCTGCGCGGGTCGGATTTTTCAGTCCCGCTCCCGCTCGCGCCCGCATTGTGCAGTCCCACTCCCGCAAAGAATTATGATTTTCAGTCCCGCTCCCGCCTGCCATATTTTGTCCCGCTCCCGCCCGCAAATCCCGCATGATGCAGATGTTCGCGTTATTTCTCAGGAAAGTTCTTGTCTTGACACAGCGTGATGGTGCCCCGCCCCCTACTTTGAGTGGATTTGAGCATAAATATCTACAGCTCACGTTTGTTATTATTTACCTTGTTTCTGAATTCAGCATGTAGTGTCTCTAATAATAATAATTAGTGCTGTCAAGCGATTAAAATATTTAATCGTGAATCGCACATTTTTGTCACATGAGAAACCATTGTAATTCTCTGATCAGCATAAAAAAGTGAATGGGCTTGCTTTGTACCAATGGTGTTTTTTTTTTTATTGCAAAGCAGAGCTAGTAAGAGAAGTGAATTGATTTACTGCTTGAGTTAGTCTACAACTCTAATCAGAGAGACAGGTTACACAGTGACGGTAGGCTTGACTCAATGCTATCCCAGAAATCCTTCCTGTAATATGCAAATTTGGCCGCCTCTGATTGGACAGCCAAATTTGCATACTACAGGAAAGATTTCTGGGATAGCATTGAGTCAAGCCTACCGTCACTGTGTAACCTGTCTCTCTGATTAGAGTTGTAGACTAACTCAAGCAGTAAATCACTTCACTCATGGTTCTCTTGCTAGCTGGGTGTGAACTGCGAGTCATTAGAGTGGTCAAAGGATTTCCCGTTAGGGTGATCAATGGCAAATTTAAGATGCCATTCCTCACTCAATCTGGCAATCTGACACTCTCTGCAAATTTAGGCATCTTAAAATGTTTTTATTAATGCCAAATAAAATATCCAGCACAAATTATATATGATAGACATAAATTAATAATTTATAAATTTTATTTCAAACACGTTTTTAGTTAGCGGGATTGCAGCTTGTCACCGCTCCCGCCCGCGCCGCATATGTGCACTCCCGCCCACGCGTGCATATGTGCACTTCCGGTCCCGCCCGCAATGAGCTTTCAAAATTTGTCCCGCGCCGCACTGCTTTGCGGCGGGTCCCACGAGTCCCGCGGGAGTGCAGGGCTCTAGTTCCATGGGATTGTAGCCAACCTTCCTGGACGTGACTGCAAGAGGGAAGAGGAAAAAAAATTTTTTTTTGGACCATGGCTTGAAAAGGATAGTGCCAATGGTAGAAAAGGAGCCAAGGACAACTTCCATGGAGATAAAAGTTGAACTCCAAGGTCAAGGTACATCAGTGTCAATTGCGCCATCCGTCACTTTTTGAGCGACAGTGGGCTCAATGGAAGGACTCCACTGTTGAAAGAAAAACTTAAAAAGGTCAGAATGGTATTTACTGAAATGCATATTGACAAGCCATAATGCTTCTGGAAGCATGTACTTTGGACAGATGAGACAAAACTCAAGCTTATCAGCAAGTCACGTCAGCTCTATGTCCACAGAAGAAACTAGATAGAACTCGACGCCAATGGCATCGATGGGGATGCCTCCGCCTGGTAGGCTACACGCCTTATTAAGTTGTGATTTGGGGATGGACATTTGACCTCACAGTAACCTTCTAACCTCAAAATCTAATCAGTTAATGTTTGTCCCCAAATGCACAAATGGTGAAAGTTTGGTGAAATTCCTTTCATTTGCCTTGGAGATATTGTGTTCACAAGGTTTTCGGACAGACATTTGACCTCACAGTGACCTTGACCTTAGACCTTTTGATCTCAAAATCTAATCATTTCATCTTTGTCCCAAAGTGCACAAATGGTGAAAGTTTGGTGAAATTCCTTTCATTAGTCTTTGAGATATGGTGTTCACAAGGTTTGGGGATGGACATTTGACCTCACAGTGACCTTGACCTTAGACCTTTTAACCTCAAAATCTAATTAGTTCATGTTTGTCCCAAAGCACACAAATGGTGAAAGTTTGGTGAAATTCCTTTCATTAGCCTTTGAGATATCATGTTCACAAGGTTTCGGGACGGACGCACACACGCACGCACAACCCAAAAACATAATGCCTCCTGCACCTTAAGGTGGCAGAGGCATAAAAATGAAGCTTTCAAAGAAAAGAACGCCATACCTACTGTGAAACATGGAGGAAGCTTGATTATGATTTAGGGCTGCTTTGCTGTGTCTGGCAAATCTGTGCAGGGCACAATGAAATCTCAAAGACTGTCAAGGCAATCTGGAGCGAAACGTGCTACCCATTGTCAAAGCTCTGTCTCAGTCGCAGGTCATGGGTCCTCCAACAGGATAAAGACCCAAAACACACAGCTAAAAGCACCCAAGAATGGCAAAGAACAAAAACACTGGACTATTCTGAAGTGGCCGTCTACGAACCCTGATCTGAATCCTATCGAACATCTCTGGAAAGAGCTGAAGCATGCAGTGTGGAGAAGGCACTCTTCAAACGTGAGACAGCTGGAGCAATTTGCTCAGGAAGAGTGGGCCAAACTACCTGTTGGCAGATGCAGAAGTCTCACTGAGAGCTACATAGATCGCATGTTAGCAGTGATTGCTGCTAAAGGTTGTGCAACAAAATATTACATTAAGGGTACCATCATTTCTGTCCATGCCATTTTCATTTGTTTTGTCATCCAAAATATTCAGCTGAATCAAAAATCAAAAGCAAAGTCTGATTTGCGTTAAACATGGAATAAACAAACAATGATGGATGCCATGGATGTCAGTTTCAAGTTATTTCAGAGATAGTTGTGGTTGGGTTTTTTTTGTGGAAGGGTACCAACAAATTTGTCCATGTTTGTATAGATGATGCAGCTGCAAAAGATGCTGCTTACTGTCCTACTGGACATTATCATAAGGGTGGGAGGAGGAAGGTTTACACCCCACAGGAAATTAAGACACTGCTGGGTTGTTTTTTTCTTTTTGGCTAAAGCAATATAACGTGTCCTTATGAAGCCAGCGGTTGACTTTTTGCGTACACGTTGTTGTTTTGGCATCAGTCTTACAAGCCTCTTCACCTTCACTCGGTATGCCGATTCCTCATTATTGCTGATGAAGTATCACCAGAGGACATGATGTGGATGTGCTTCTAGCAGTCCAGTCGTGAGGCGGCGATCCGTGTACAAAGAGACACAGTCTCTGTGGTGACAACTGCGTTCGATACTGAACTGAAGTAACAGCTTTCACACACATTGTCGTTTTGTCTAAGAAGATCAGGGCCAGGTGAAGGACAGTCGATATGGCATTATCTGGAGTGTGTGGTTGTGGCCCTGAATGTTACTCATAAACTACTTTGTAAAGCACATCTTGATGATTGGTACAAGAATGCTACAAGAAACACTGCAATTAAAACGTTAACCAGTTGGTAGCCAAAGCAGTCCTGTTACCATTCCAAAGCTTCATGGTAGTAAGGTTGATATGGCATCATGGTTAGTCATGGAGTATGATCAGAAAAATTACCTTACTGTTGACTATTTTAAAATGCATTTCTGTCTTTACGTATTTTTTTTTTATTCTATTGTGACCTGTAGTTAAAAGGAGTTTTCATGCTTCTTCTTCAGCATAAAAGACACTCCACCAGGAGGCACTTTTTTCTATTAAAAACCAAAACAAACCAAGCCATGTTTAAAACACTATCAAATATAAATGATGTTTAAAATGACTTGTCAGAAAAGCAGTAGGGGTTTTGAGCTCGTAAGACAGGAAGCTTTTTGCAGCTCTGGCCCATTCTTCTTGGCAAAAGATGCAAATTCCCCAAATGTTACGAGGGGATGAACTTGCAATAGGGTCAGTCCATATGAAACCACCAGAGGCCTCCCAACTGACCATTTCCAATTTGCTTCATACTTTCACAAACTAAAATGTTATTATTCCTAGTAAACATCATACAAAATTTCAGCCTTATATCTTTTAGTTTTTGAGATATTGGGGCTTGACACTGATTTTACTGTAAAAATGAGTGGTACAGAAAAAGATGCCAAGTTCAACAAGTCATTATTTTTGAACTATTCATGCTGGATGCATGAAATTTTCAGGAGTTGTTCTTAGATACTAGATGTCCTTAACTATTATAAAAGAAGATCCACAGTTGCATATGTGTCAGTTTATAGCTTGCTGAAACCTGTAATAAATAAATAAATAAATAAATAAATAAATGTTGGTCATACAAACACAACATATTTACCAGGAACTGTATCTGCAAGAGAGACTGTTGATTTCACATAAGTTTGATTCATTACTTGTGGATGATTCCTTCTAATAATAGCTTTATATTAAAAATCTATATGAAATTTGTCAATTTCCAAGTTTTATGTATTACTTGGAGCATATATCACATGCCTTGAAACAGCATTTCCATCAAATACACAAAACATGGCGTATTTGATACCTTAATAAATATGCAGTGGCGCTTGAAAGTTTGTGAACCCTTTAGAATTTTCTATATTTCTGCATAAAAATATGACCTAAAACAACATCAGATTTTCACACAAGTCCTAAAAGTAGATAAAGAGAACCCAGTTAAGCAAATGAGAAAAAATAATAATACTTGGTCATTTATTTATTGAGGAAAATGATCCAATATTATATATCTGTGAGTGGCAAAAGTATGTGAACCTCTAGGATGAGCAGTTAATTTGAAGGTGAAATTAGAGTCAGGTGTTTTCAATCAATGGGATGACAATCAGGTGTGAGTGGGCACCCTGTTTTATTTAAAGAACAGGGATCTATCAAAGTCTGATCTTCACAACACATGTTTGTGGAAGTGTATCATGGCATGAACAAAGGAGATTTCTGAGGACCTCAGAAAAAGCATTGTTGATGCTCATCAGGCTGGAAGAGGTTACAAAACCATCTCTAAAGAGTTTGGACTCCACCAATCCACAGTCAGACAGATTGTGTACAAATGGAGGAAATTCAAGACCATTGTTACCCTCCCCAGGAGTGCTTAACCAACAAAGATCACTCCAAGAGCAAAGCGTGTAATAATTGGCGAGGTCACAAAGGACCCCAGGGTAACTTCTAAGCAGAAGGCTATTGGAAAAATGTTTTGTGGACGGATGAGACCAAAATAGAACTTTTTGGTTTAAATGAGAAGCGTTACGTTTGGAGAAAGGAAAACACTGCATTCCAGCATAACAGCCTTATCCCATCTGTGAAACATGGTGGTGGTAGTATCATGGTTTGGGCCTGTTTTGCTGCATCTGGGCCAGGATGGCTTGCTATCACTGATGGAACAATGAATTCTGAATTATACCAGTAAATTTTAAAGGAAAATGTCAGGACATCTGTCCATGAACTGAATCTCAAGAGAAGGTGGGTCATGCAGCAAGACAACGACCCTAAGCACACAGATCGTTCTACCAAAGAATGGTTAAAGAAGAATAAAGTTAATGTTTTGGAATGGCCAAGTCAAAGTCCTGACCTTAATCCAATGGAAATGTTGTGGAAGGACCTGAAATGAGCAGTTCATATGAGGAAACCCACCAACATCCCAGAGTTGAAGCTGTTCTGTACTGAGGAATGGGCTAAAATTCCTCCAAGCTGGTGTACAGGACTGATCAACAGTTACCGGAAACGTTTAGTTGCAGTTATTGCTGCACAAGGGGGTCACACCAGATACTGAAAGCAAAGGTTCACATACTTTTGCCACTCACAGATAATGTAATATTGGATCATTTTCCTTAAGAAATAAATGACCAAGTTGAATATTTTTGTTTCATTTGTTTAACTGGGTTCTCTTTATCTACTTTTAGGACTTATGTGAAAATCTGATGTTTCAGGTCATATTTATGCAGAAATATAGAAAATTCTAAAAAAGGTTCACAAACTTTCAAGCACCACTGTGGTTTGGTTCAAGATACCAACTTTATATTTTCTGAATATATTAATGAAGACGTGCTCTTTCCAGGGGTATAATTCTTTATGGTAAACCTTGTCATACATGAGCAACAAGCATTTGAAATATAGGCATGAAATTATTTTTTTCTTCATTTTTAATGCCTCATAAATCTGAATTTTTTTTTTTAGAAAAATACTTAGGTCACCAAAATAGCACCATGAGAAATAAATACCAAAATTTGAAAGATCTGATACGCTTCAATGTGGAAATACAGAGGGCCAAAACTGCTCCAAAGCACAAACTAATTTTTTTTTTTTAATGTTTTCAGCAAGCTATAAAACTGACAAATATGCAACTATGGATCTTCTTTTATAGTAGTTAAAAGACATCTAGTACCTAAGAACAACTCCTGAAAAATTTATGCATCTAGCATGAATAGTTCAAAAGTAATGACCTGAACTGAGCATCTTTTTCGGTACCACTTGTTTTTACAGTAAAATCAGCATCACATCCCATTTTTAAAGCCCCAATATCTCAAAAACTAATAAACGTATAAGGCTGAAATTTTGTATGGGGTTTACTGGGAATAATAACAGTTTGTGAAAGTATGAAACAAATCAGAGATGGTCGGTCAGGAACATTTTCTGAAATCTGGTGATTTGAGGTGGATTTACCCAATAACAAAATCCATCAATATCAATTAAAGAGAAGCAAGTATCATCCATCAACTTTTATTTCCAAAGCAGTCCATTCACCCTACACACTAACTACAGAACCCTACTACGTTATCCCAAGTGTCATTGCAATCTCCATGGAATATTTTCACACGACCCTACTCTCAGGATTACATGGTACACTCCAATACCAATTCAGAATTGGTACAAAATTGCTACAAAAAGCCCTGTTCTAACATTTATTTCAACAGAAACCCAGTTCAGTACTAATGCCTGGCAACAAGTTTCCACGACAATTCTCTGAAATTAATTTTCATGCACTTCTAGAGCCAACAGAGTACTTTCTTTCCGTTTGTTGTAGTGACCTTTTTTTTTGTGTGCATTGATCATGAAGACTACTTTTTGGTTACACAACAAACCAAGCTAAGCACACGTCAAAAGTTATATCCTTAAAATAAAATGTGGCAAAGGGCTTTGCATGGCAGTGCAGTCTGTTTCCCCTGAAAGAAACCCACTGTGCTACAAAATACCAGCGCCTTCTGGTTTGAACAGGTTGTGTAGATCCTGCCACCCACAGTGCCCTCATAATAACCACCAAATAAATACAGAGAAAGGCAAGCTAATGGAACGAATTATGCAGACACAAGCTAGTTTAGAGCGGCACGGTGGTGTAGTGGTTAGCGCTGTTGCCTCACAGGCAAGAAAGTCTGGGTTCGAGCCCCGTGGCCGGCGAGGGCCTTTCTGTGTGGAGGAGTTTGCATGTTCTCCCCGTGTCCGCGTGGGTTTCCTCCGGGTGCTCCGGTTTCCCCCACAGTCCAAAGACATGCAGGTTAGGTTAACTGGTGACTCTAAATTGACCGTAGGTGTGAATGTGAGTGTGAATGGTTGTCTGTGTCTATGTGTCAGCCCTGTGATGACCTGGCGACTTGTCCAGGGTGTACCCCGCCTTTCGCCCGTAGTCAGCTGGGATAGGCTCCAGCTTGCCTGCGACCCTGTAGAAGGATAAAGCGGCTAGAGATAATGAGGATGAGAAGCTAGTTTAACACTTCAATATTAATTTCAAGAAAACCCTCATTGAATCGGCACCAAATGTTTCACATCCACTCCAAACAAACAACTATTGATCACTGGCTGTTTTTTTTCTAGCCCAGTCTTCTATTAAAGCTAGATGGCCTTTCGATTTCATAAAATTGGTGAAATTTAATTCCCTCTGAAAATGTGGTCATTGTGATATGTATATTTATTTCTGTAATATCTCAAAAAACAGGCCATTCTGTGGCTGGAAGTTATTTAATTTGAAGGGATTTCCGAGCAAATAATGTGCATGAAATTGCTTGCTTCGTGCAGTCAAGCAGACAGAGGAAGTCCGTGTGTGCATGCACAGGTTTACCACCCACTTCTTTTGGGTTTTACGGCAGCTGACATCCACAGTGTTGCATTACTGCCATCTACAGATTTACCTTGACCGTGCACTGACAGTTCCATCATTCTGTTGCTAAACGAACAGCTGATCACACAGAGGTGCTCGCTGACCACCGATATTTATTAGTTTGGTCCTGCATTTCCTTTCCTTCGCAACATAACGTTTTTTTCTTCTTGCTTTCCATTACTGTAGTCGGTCTTTCACGTTTCATTCACACACTCGCATCCTCCATTTTTCTCTCGTTTCAAACTTGTATCCCACAATGCCTTGCACAAACGGGGAAAGTCCACCGCATGATGCATGACGTAGTATCTTGAACTGGGTCATGCTGAAGCAGGAAAAAATAGTGGTGAATTTAGGGCCACGTGGCCCCAAATTCATTAATTGTTCTATTTAAAAAAATGATAATAATAAAATTGGAAGTCTGTGATTTGAATTCAGTAGCTTTCGGTCCACTAAACAAAAATAATTGGGTGTCACGGAAATTTTTTTTTTTTTACCTAAATTTGAAAAATCTGAAAGGCCGTCTACCTTTAAAACAAAGTTATTTTGACAGATGAAGGACAGGTTTGAAGACTGCCTCATGAACTACTCTGCATTACCGAAGTGTCACCTTGCAGGATAAAAACAGATGTCGCTCATTCCTGTTAAAGTTTTTGACAGGGAGTATCAGCAATTACTATGATGAAAACTTTTTTTTTTTGCAAACGTGGGTGCAGAGACCTAGGCATGGTTGGGTTAATGCTGGGATCAGATTTGTTTTGGCAATCATAAATTCTTGCTATGAATTCTTGCCGTGTTTTGGTTAGCACGTTGTCAACACTAAGTTTGACCCCCACCGATCATCTTTCACATCCTTGTGTGTCGTCGGGGAGGAAATTGTCAAGTCATGGCCATCAAGGAACATGGCGAGAAAATACAAAAACTTCCAACATGCTAGACTTTTTGTCAGGGTGTTGTGGGGCATCCAAGACGCCACATCACTGTTCTTCGGTTATGTCATGCTACAAGTCCTATGCTTCATTCCTGACTTTCATATCTGGGCTTGATGCTGGAAATTTGTTGGCCATGACAAATGTTGAATTTGTGCAGTCTGATCTAGACAGAAAACATTAAAATGGAAACAAGAGAAAATCTTAGAGTAATATTATGGATGCATCAAATACTCCTCTCATTATCTCTAGCCGCTTTATCCTTCTACAGGGTCGCAGGCAAGCTGGAGCCTATCCCAGCTGACTACGAGCGAAAGGCGGGGTACACCCTGGACAAGTCGCCAGGTCATCACAGGGCTGATACATAGACACACAACCATTCACACTCACATTCACACCTACGGTCAATTTAGAGTCACCAGTTAACCTAACCTGCATGTCTTTGGACTGTGGGGGAAACCGGAGCACCCGGAGGAAACCCACGCAGACACGGGGAGAACATGCAAACTCCTCCACACAGAAAGGCCCTCGCCGGCCACGGGGCTCGAACCCGGACCTTCTTGCTGTGAGGCAACAGTGCTAACCACTACACCACCGTGCCGCCCACATCAAATACTATTTTATAATAAGAGTACACGTTTTTTGGTACGTCGATACTCATACTGATGATTACCAATAAGCAAGCTGAATGAAGTGCTTTAGCTAGCTACATTAGTTACTCTGGTTCAAGAACAACAAGTTTTGGTTCACTGTGGAAAAGTGTTTCTGTACAACTCCACACTAAAGTACACTTCATGGTCTTCTTTAACTTGAAATCTCTTGTTGTCAAGTATTGATAGTGAGCGGCCAATAGTCAAAAATAACATATCGGGTAAAAGGCACCCTGTGCTCAGTGCTCGCAGAAGTGAACTGCTCTTGTGCTTCCCTGCTCCATCCTCACAAATACCATCCATGCTTTTTTTTTTTTTAAATGACCATGCTCACTCTACTCCACCATGCTCAGGTCGGACACTGTATTAAAGATATTGTTTAAATGCCATAAGATGTTTCATCAGGTTACTTTGATTGTAGGAATATCAGAGGAGGAGTGTTAATTATCAGCCAAAAAGAAGAAGATTTTAGGCCAAGCCTCTTACAAAGCCAGAACGTACGGCAAATAAACACTGGACACGGTCACAATGCGAGTTTGCTGTATGACTGATGTCTACACAACATGGACACTGTCCACCTGAATCTTTAAACAGGAATCAGCAGCGAGTGAGAGAGGGTCAGCATCTGGACGTTGTGGCAGGTGTAGCAGAAACAGAGACGGACAGACAGAGAGACGGATAGAGGGAGAGGCTGTGTTACTGTGTGCAGGTCTGCTATTGCTCTCCTTCAGTAGCACTTCATTATGGTGCTGACAGCGGAGATCAGGCCTGACACCCACTGTCCAGGCCATCATCAATCCCCCCCTACAGCAACCGTGGGAGAGCTGCTGTCTGTGCCCTTTGCGCGCACACACACACACTTTATCCATGTGTCTGGTCTATACTGTGAAGAGCACAGACTAGAGGCATCGAGTTTTTCACGCTGTGCACGTGCAATTTAAACAGAAACGGTAGTAAGCACGTAATATTCAAAAGATATTTTTAACACGTCACGATAATGCCAATGGAAATAGCTGAATGTTTACATGACACTGAATTTCCAAGTATGCCAAATATGATATCATTGCTCATTTTAGCTCTTAGCTGAAGAAATGATGTGCAACCCATCAACACACTCACATTTTCTAACTCCCGTTGGAGTGTGATGATTTAAATAAAATCTTATGCTTTTCTCAAATTTGAATGACACACAAACTTGTGTTCAAATATCAAACAAACCGTTATCCAAAATTGCCCGATTCTCCAGAAACTTCATGTACCAAACCAGATTTTATTTTCCCCCAAACCCTGACATTTGTTGTTGACATCCAAGATACATTACAGAAACAATTAAGGGAGGGGTGAGCAGAAAAGAACATGCACAAAAAAAAAAAAAAAAAATAGAAGAAACCAACTTGAACCTAATCTTGGAGGGGGGAAAAAACCTGCCAGAAGAAATCATTACTCTTTGCCAATATCAGTCAAGTTCAATTAG